>NC_083464.1:30982870-31067870 GCF_030014155.1 Tachysurus vachellii
TTCTCCCGTAGGATAATAATTCTGTAAACGAGACATGTTGAGAGCAAATGTTGAACTGTGTGCATCCAGGACGTAGGTGGGTTTTTATAGAGTGGTTTAAAACCCCGCCCACCACCCGCTCTGCTGCATGTCGGAGAACTTTCGAGAATGTTCGCGAATTTTCTCGAGACTTCCTGATTTTTTTCTCTCCGCAGCCTGCTGTTCAGTGCACCACTCTATACAGACACCTGTTTCACCTCAAACAAACCTGAAAGACAGGAAACTACAGAACATCCAAAACAACAGCTATATGTAAATGTACACATTAAGAACATGTGTTTTTACATCATTTGTGTGTTTTCAATTAATGAATAATTCTTAGTTTTATCACCAGTTTTGCCTGTTTAATAATTTTTTTTACGTCTTTTTAACCCGTCTCCATTTTTATTTAAAGAACGTGTCCCAGTAGTATTAGAATTCTAGTATAAATTTTAACTATTACATATCTAATGGAGGTTATAAGAATTTAGCAAATTGTGGCTTAAACCATATGTTCACTAGAATTTCTCAAATGAGAATAAAATCATATTATATTCAATGATTCGAATGACAAACGTATGATCTTTCGATTGTCTGTTTATTTTATTATCTGATGTGTTTTTGTTAAGTTCATATGCGCAGTTCACTTCAACTCACTTAAGAAAACAAGCTAAACGTTACACATCTCGTTATCCACGTCTTTGAAAAATTTATTTAGAAACTTGAACAAGTGTCGGCTCAGTACATCCCACACTAACACTGCTAAGTTCCTTTGCCACTCCTTTGTGACAGCTGGAAATGTCCATACTGGACTGGGATCATGTTTAAACATTTTAGCCTTGACATCACAACCGATGCTGTAATTTGTTTGTCAGATTAATTGCCGTAATTTGGTTGAGCTTTTTTTGACGTTTAAATTGCTTAAAGAAAAATATGCTTTAATTTGTTTGTTAATTGGTTTATAGCATTTTGCAAATTTGAGAAATCAGAAAAAGCAATTTGAGTATTTCATTGTTTATTTATATGTATAACAAAAAATAAGATACTGATGTATTTGTGTTGCGTTTAATGGTTTTAAATTGATTGTAAATTGCAACTCATTCCACAAGCATTTACATTAAGTACATTTACCACTCGCTGTGAATTACTGCAACATTAATACGGCCCTTTATTAAGTCTAGACTTAAAAAGACAAACAACAAATATATTATATAATATTTGATATTAGGCTGAAATGTTTAACAAATAACTTGATCTTGTTATATTAAGTTTTTCTACTCTAAAAAAGGAAAAAGATCCATTATATTGTTGAAAGATTGGAAAGAAACAGAAATGAGCTGCTCTGAGAATAGTTCCATTTGCAAGGATGTAAGAAGATATAGTAACAAGTGATATACATGTTTTCTGTAACGTGACATTGAAGCTTAATGGAAGGAGCCTCAAGTGACAGGACAGAGGACTTTCCTGCTTCTTGGTAACATGGCAAGTTAATAAAGGATTGATTGTTTACAGCTGTTATAACACAAGTTAGATTTTTATAAAACACTTACATTTAAAGAAACATAATCAACTTCAGGGTAGAAACAGAAACATTTGATTAAAATAGAAAGGTCACTGGTAAGTTGAATAAACAATACCCCCAGGTTTTTGCAATTCTGGGAAGGTAGAAGGGAAAAATATGTTGGGTGTATATGATATTTGAGGCACACCTTCAGGATTTTTGCCAGTATCAAGTAAGAATTTAGGTGAATTAAGATCATAGGGCATAGTACTAGTAAGAGGAGGGGATGAGAGAGTCGCTGAGCTTCCATGTTCCAGTTTTGGTGTCAGGTGTGACAGGCAAGAACAGATGCAACCACAATCACGCAGAAACCGCATCACGTCGTTTCGGAATCTTATTCCTACGAGGGCGTAGAGTAGAGGGTTGAGGCAGCAGCGGACGTAAGCAAGACTGCGGGTGATGTCCTCTGCCAGGTGAATGCCTGACCACATCTCACAAGTATATCTGGTCGTGAATATTCGGATAGAAAGCACTATGGCGTACGGCAGTTGGAACAGCAGGAAGAGCCCAATCAGTGCTACTATGAGTCGCAGAGTTTTCTGTCTGCGAAAGCACTTTCCCCGGCCCTGCATCAACACGTGGCCGATGGCTCTGTAACACACCAGCATGGCAACGCATGGCACACAAAATCCTGTGATCTTTGCCACACGTGACCACGTCTTTACCCTCACGTTGCCATAATCATTCCTTATGTACTCGCACCTCAATGATTCTGGATTCACAGAGGTGGTCAGTAGCTCTGGCCAGCTGAGCATGAAGGAGGCCACCACCACGGCAATCGCAGCCAACTTACTGTAGCATAGCATACTTGAACGTAAAGCCTGAGCAGCCTTGGCCCATACAACAAGCATGTAACGATCGATGCTTATGCATGCTAACAGCAACAAGCCACCGTACGTGTTAATGGCACAGAGGCCATAGTTTAGCTTGCACATCTCGTCCCCAAGCACCCAGGAGCCCAGGATGGTTTCGGTGGTTTCCAGTGGCCAAGTAAGCAGAAGAAAAAGGTCAGAAATCGCAAGATAGAAAAGGAAGACGTCGGTCATGCAGCGCAGACGCACGCGCCGATACTTGGCGAATGTGGCAATTACCAAACTATTCCCAATTACACCAGGGAGGAAGGCGATGATGAAAACCGTGACCTGGACAGCCATGCTGGCCAACTCGTGGCTGTTGTCTGGCTCACACATCTCAATGGGATTGCAGTTGTTACCTGTATTAAAGAGATAAAGATAGAGCTTGGTTAAAAAAATAATAATCGCTAATTCAAACCAAATGATCTCTACAAATTTACTCATGTCCAAAAAAGACTAACTTTGTAACTTTGCATAACATAGGCCTATAAGAACAAATACTACTGCAAGATATTCAGTGAAGACACAAAATACTATACACACACAATAAAATGCCAAGTAATTCACAGGGCTGTCAAAATTCAACCTGATAATCAAATAGTGTGAAAACACGTGCCTATCGGGGGGAAATCGGGTTGTAAGCTGCTGCCCCCATGTGCTCAAAAACAGCATTGGTGGATATGTGTTTGTTGAATTTTTGTTACCTGTGCAGTTTCCATAATAATCGAAATACTCCTGGGTGACATTTTCAAGCGTGGCATTATAAGAGGTGCTGTTTTCGTCCATTGCTCTAAAACACACACACACACACACAATTATATCAACTGTAAATAGAATGTAAGCATAAAGATTTTTAATTAGTGCTTCAATCAAGGATACATTCATGTAAACAAAACCAAAAATAATAATTATTGTCAATATGGCAGGTAACCTCATGAAAAATGTATAAAATGTATTACATGGTTCATACATGTTCCAATCATGGATCACTTATTCAATTATACATTTGAATTTATTCAGTGTAAATTTCTACACATCAAGAATTGTAAAAGTGCTTAGTCATCCTGTCATACGTTCAAGGGCAGTGATAGTGATGGAGAAGCTTGCATATGATTCAAGAGATGATTAAAGTCAACAGGAAGCAAACTGCTGTAGAAATAAAACCAATGCACAGAGTAGCATCTGTAAAGAACTGCAAGTCGTTACACAAGGTCAGCTGGTAGAGAAAGATGGTCACATTATAATTCTATCATTTTTATGAGGTATGTGTTGTCCAGGTGGGGTTTTTTTTTCCCACAACCCAAGCAACAGTGAAAAGGTTGGATATATAGATTGCAGAGTTGAGATGGTTCAAAAGCATCAAAGAAGCCACTAAGTGTGGACAAGCTTGGCTTGTGGATAGTATTTCCTGGAAGGAGAATCTCTGAGAAATACCAAAGATGTGTAAGAGCATTCTTATCAGCAGGACCCGTCAGTCGATAGCCATTGTCGGTTGTACAGTGTTTGGGGAAAATGATTAAAAATGTGCACAATGGATAGATCATGAACATTTAGAAGCTATACTTCAAAGATCAAAGACCAGCTGTAAAATTCCATCACTTCCAGTCCTCCATGATTTTGTCCTTGACCAAAGCCCTTACTATAACTCACAATAGCTCAGTTGTATGTTATCTGAAATATATGTAGGTTTGGATAAAGGTGTCAACCAATTGAGGTAAATATAAATGTGAACAGAACCTATCCGACTAAGCAGTGACAAGTGTGGTACCCGACGTCAGTAGCTATGATGACAAGGGAAGGTAGGAATTTGATTAGTCTAACAACGTTAATAGTGCAAGGAGCGAGAGTTTTATCAGGGGGGTACAACAGAGAAAGAATTATTAAGCAGAGGTCAAATGGGCAGGTAGGATCCATTTAAGAACAGATGAAGTCTGGCTTTGGACAACATTCTTATGGTGAGCCACAATGGTATAGAAAGTGTGCTGTCTAATTTAGGGATATGGGTTCAGGGGGAAAAAAAAGAATAGGGATGTGATACCATTGTTTCAGGCTGTGGAGGCTTCTGGAGGGTGGTGACCTGTATGGATCTTTTAAATTTAAGGACCTGAAGATGGGAAGTCAGTGGTTGTTCAGAAATAGTCACAATTCTATCAGTCCAGGCTGATTGAACTACGTTATAGTGACAGATACTTCCTTTTTCTAAACAAGCGCTGAAAAGTGCTGTAGTAATGAGTCATGTCTATATAAAGAATCCTCGCAGTTTCGTGAATCACGGATGTCACCCAATCTTGTAGACTGACTATCATAAGCCTCATTCTTTTTTCATTTTAAACGGCAGATCTTTATTTGGAACTGGACAATAGTGAGAGAAATCAAACATACTTTTTTTTAATTTACAGTATACGGCTATAAACATCTGCATCGTATACAACTGTGTGTGGGACCAAACTTTATTGACTCGACAGATTTCTTGACAACTTTGAAAATGGCTGAAGAGTCAATCACCTGATAATATCTAATATTTAAAAAGTTGTATTTTATTTAAATCCTAATTAAAGCTACATCACATGAACCTTCCCATGTAAAAGATACATACTAAAGGTACCAAAGGATGGTACCTATGATGGTACCACCAACAGTGTACTGCTGAAATGTTGATCTGGTTGCACTGGGCTAGTTTTTATATATGTATATATATATATATGGATGACCCTCAACAGCAGGTCTGTGCTTTTTTGTGTTTTTATTTATTTATTTTTGTTGTTGTTGTTGTTGGACTATAAATACACACTGCATTTAATGCCATAATCCGTCTGTTACCACTAGATACCATCCGATGCACATCCATGTCACTTCTGTACCCGTACAATCTGTTTTGCACCTTATAGTATTTTATATATAATATATTTACATATATTTACACATATACATATATAAGTACATATTGCATATAATATGTAGTGCTACTGTAAGGATGCCCAATAATACACTGTGTGTACTGACTATATGTATGATCATATTGCACATGTTCACTGGTTGATTCCATTATCTGTTTGTTAATTGTACATATTGTCCACACATTGTACTGACTATATGTATGAGCATACTGCACATTTCACCTGTTGAATTCATTATGTTTGTAATTGTACATATTGTACACACATATTGCACTGACTATATGTATGAGCAAATTGCACATTTTCACATGTCAACTCATTATCTATATCATTATCTGTATAATTGTTCTGCAAATTCTGGAGTTTGCTCCTAAATATTTCACTCACCAAGGCACATGTGCTGTTGTGATGTGACAGTAAAAGCGACTTGACTTGACTTGTTTTTTTAATCAATGCAGCTGTGTCCCCGATTGTCATTGATTTGTCTACTTTTTATTTTAGTTTGGCCTTTTTAATAGTAAAAGGGAAAAACCTAACAACCACCATGGTAACAGTCAAAACAAACTGTCATAAAACTTTTCAGGTGTTTCTCGTGGTTAGCATTTGCACGAAATCCTAACTGTTATAAGCGTGGGCTCTGAGATTGGACTCGAGCACCTCATTGCGTGCAACCGCTGTTGTGAGAAACCTCTCAGGATGATTGTCTTTCACATTTTTAGTCATATTGCGTGCCAAAGCCTGTTTAAGAGAGGCTTGTCAAATCAGAAACTGCTTCATTTGATCAGAAAATATAAACTGCAGCATTGCTCTGAAATAATATTCACTGAAACAAGATTCATTATAAGAATTAGAGTAGCTATGTGACGGCGCGCCGTGCGACCGGCTGGAAGTCCTAGGGTAAATTCTCGTGCATTAAGAGATCTGGAGTGATAAATGAGTTTAAAATAGTCTATAAATTTACGGAAATACTCTGTCTATGACCTTCCTCACTTTGGTAAGTTTTAATAAATCTATTTATTATATTCTAATGTATAATCCAATAACCAAGAGCTCACCAATAAAAATACCATTCACAAGTAAATGGCTGCAACGATTAAAACACTTTAATACGATTTTAAAAGATAATGCAAATATTTTTCAGTGGTGAATTTTTCAGATAACAGTATTTTTTAGTATGACAATTTTAGTAATCTAATCTGGGCCTATTTATAGTAAGTGTGTGTGTGTGTGTGTGTGTGTGTGTGTGTGTGTGTGTGTGTGTTTTAACGTAAGTCTTAACATTTAGCTATAAGCTAAAATGAATTATCGATCCGTCTTCACCTTTCAAATGAACCTATTACATGCTTAGAAACTGTGCGTTCATACAAATAAAAAGATAAAATGAAATCGATTATTTTGTGGATGTCCATCAGCGGTGGGATGAAATTATCTGGAAATGTCAAACTCCATCATTTTAAAATGATAGTGGTGTGTTACATGATTTTGCATGACTACTTACTGTACATACTTAAATGAACTGCACAAAAATGCAAGCTGTATTGTCTTTAATTTAGTTTAATCAGTGCATATTTACAGTTTACTTTTGTAGTCCCCAAATTACTTAATTACTTACACCATACTTACTCCCTGGTTAATGACTTATATACTAACTCACTTACTTAATCACTCCCTAGGTGCTTAACTTAACCCTCGCTAGCTCACTTACTTAAACCCCACCTTACTTTCTTAGTTACTTACTTATTTAAATACTTTTTATATTCTTACTTACTTCCTATTAATTTACTTACTTACTAAATACATACTTACTTAATTTATCTGGTTTTATAACCAAAAATAGTAAAGAAATAAATATCATGAGGACTTTTTTTTAACATCTGATAAAAATATATAATAAAATAAGTATTATAATGTTTTTAAAATTGAAAAATAAGCTGTTATATTTTTGCTCAATAGGCCAACCTAGATACATTAATAAAAAATTATAACAAATATTTTTAAACCAGTACAAAAGAATACATAATTTGATTTATCAGTAGGAGGAATAAAACACTTCCGAATGAGACAAGATTGGTTTATAATAGTGATATGAAGGGGAAATTTTCAATTTAATTAATTTAAATTTAAATGCCACATGGATTTAAAAAAAAACAAACAAACAAACAAACAAGAAAAAACACAGAAATTACATTAATATTAATGGAAATGCATTGAAATTGCAATAGAAAATTAAGAAAAAAGCAAAAAAATAAGCTGCATTAAACGGAAGGCAAAAATCAATGCTAACTAAATGCTCAAGATTAATATACTGTACAGATCATAGAGATATACAGATACAAGAACAATCTCTTGCCGGACTACAGACTCAGACTCGGACAAATGCATGCATAAAAAAAAGCTGAATACAAATTTTAAAACATGTCACTTTGGCTAAAATCAGGTACAGAGACATAGACAAAAAACTTAAATTCTACACTGTTTTGGTTATGCAGGCTGGATAGACTTACCTGTATGTATAGGAATCAATCAGCAGTGCTGTAGTATTGTGTGTGTGTGTGTGTTTTTGTGTGTGTGTGTGTGTGTGTGCATGTGGTGGGTGTGAGTTGATTTTAGTATTCTCACTTGAACCCCACAGCTGACTTTCACATTAACTCTCTGGACTTGGGTTTGTGTATGTTAGTGAGAGAGTGAGAGAGAGAGAGAGAGAGAGAGAGAGAGAGAGAGAGAGAGAGAGAGAGAGAACTTTGTGGCATCAAACACACCCTGGGGGCATGGAAACACAGAGCGTCAAACAGCTTTCTCAAGTTGTTTTTCTGTTCTGAGGTGGCACCCAGGAGTGGTTAGTTAGGTCGCAAGGTCAGGATCTTAGTAAATACAATATAAATGATGATATTAATGTAATGCAAATAATACAGACGAAAAATCTCACTAAAGGAATGATAATACTGATAGCGTGTGTGTGCATGTGTGCGTGTGTCTGTGTGTGTGTTTACTGCATTTACAATCTCAAAAGGCATTAACAGGTTGCAAATAACTGCCGAAAAAATGAGAAAGTATATGCTAAACTAGATGCACTCAAATCTGACTGATAAGAAGGTTCTAGAAATTATTGATTTATTAAGATTTGTTAATATGGTGGATTTTTTTTTTATATATTAACATGATGAAATGAATATCCAGGGTCAAAAAAAAAAAGAAAGCATAAAAGTATTAGTGTTTTTACGGCAGTCGTCATGTGTGGCATGTGGAGATTTCTGATCGTTCTTGTGGCACTGGATGGAAATTTGAAACACACTAACATAAAACGTGAACGCGGCCATGACCTTAAACTGCTGACGAGTCAAAAACATTACAAATAACCAGGTATATATCTGGAAGAGCAAACAAAATGATTTCAAACATACATCAGGTTGCTGTGTGTTCGCAAGTCGGATTTAATGTGAGGGTCTTTTTTCAGGCCCTCTGCTGGAGTAGCCCTTCTTTTCTATGTGGTGTGGAGTAGCCTGTCTTTTCGATGTGATGTGGAGTAGCCCGTCTTTTCGATGTGGTGTGGAGTAGCCCGTCTTTTCGATGTGATGTGGAGTAGCCCGTCTTTTCGATGTGATGTGGAGTAGCCCGTCTTTTCGATGTGGTGTGCTTAGTGAGTTGTTGATTTCTGTTCATCGTGGTTGTAAAGAGTGGTTATTTGTTTGAGTATCTATTCAATTTTCAATTCAATTCAATTCAAGTTTATTTGTATAACGCTTTTTACAATGGACATTTTCTCAAAGCAGCTTTACAGAACATGAACATAGAGCAGAAGGTAAACATAAAGAGAAGTATAAAGAATTAATATAATAAAATATATAAATAAATAAAATAGTTCACAGTATGTATGTATGTATGTATGTATGTATGTATATGTGTTTATCCCCAATGAGCAAGTCTGAGGTGACTCAGGCAGCAGTGGCAATGAAAAACTTAAATTGGTAAGGAAGAAACCTTGAGAGGAACCAGACTCAAATAGGGGGCTATGAATATACAGTCAAACAAATCCTGTATTGGTGTAAGGATCACATGGAGTTCAGATCTCCTCTTAGTATCACAGAGTCCAACTGGAGCTGGTAGATCTGTAGATGTCTCAGGATTCTCACAGAGTCGGCCTCATCTCAGTGGAGGTCCGAGATCTTCATCGCACGGAAGACGATCGGAGCTGGTACAAGGTCTGGATGCCTCGGGATGGGTAGAAAGAGAGAAGCAGTGTAGAGGGATTAACATATCTGCTGTTCATAAAAATGTGCAAGTCTGATGTAATAGTGCACAATATTATGGGATGTATTATGTGTACGCCTGACTAAAGAGAGTTTTTAATCTACATTTAAACTGGGAAAGTGTGTCTGAGCCCTGAACACTATCAGGAAGACTATTCCAGAGTTTGGGAGCTAAATAAGAAAACGCTCTACCACCTTTATTAGACTTAGATATTCTGGGAATGATACTTGGGAGCTAAACCTTTAAGAGCCTTGTATCTGTTACTGTATGTCAGTTCGAGCCATTCCGGCCGCTGTCCTGTGATTTGTGTCAACAACAACGCGGGGGTTTCCACCTGCAGAAGTGCGGTTGTTATTTCGTGTCTTTGCACCATTCTGTGTCAAAAGGCATGAGAATCGGCTTGCACGAAATTATCGCGGCGTTCAAACCACCCCTTTAGGTATAAACAATAACAACAATGCCAAGCCACTGACATCAATTCTTATTTATTTTATTTATTTATCTGTGATTCTTGTGAACTTTAATTGCCCCTTTAACATTAAAACCACTGAGAGGTTAAGAATAATATTGTAGAAGCAGGAAAAATAGAACGTGCTGGTCAAACAAATCCGATCCACTCACACCTTACAGGACTGCTGATACCAGATACCACAGAGATCTTGTCTCAATTTTCTCACCATTTCAGCCACCAAACGTTTCCAAAACTGTGAGTAAAATCAGATCCTTGAACAATTTCTCTCACGTTTTGCAAGGTCGGAATTAAAAAAAAGCTTGTAAAGCGAGTGTCATTCACTGTGTTATTATTGGTAGAAATTTCAGATTTCAGACATTTTTATCCCAAACGACTTGGACACAAAACACAACACGCGTAATATACAAAACGCTGTGCAGTAAAAGCAGCAGTAATGCAAGAGCTGCGAAACGTCTTAAACCAAGCGTGAGACAGTGGTAAGAAAAATAGGAAAAACCACAGCTACACACACACACACACACACACACACACACGCACGCACACATACTGTACACTGGCACGTAAATACACTAGATGCTAGTCGCATGCAAGAAACAACAATCTTGGAGGTGGAAAATACTCTATTTAGTTCTATAACCAAGCATTTAACCATGAATAAGAAGTATCTGACTTTATACAGTATATCACTTGTGTTTTCAAATATTTTATTAAAAAACAGCTTTATTTTATTAAAAAACAAATTGCCATGTCCTCTCAGGATGTTCGCTAACTGTACAGTAATCACTAGAAACTAATCACTAGAACTAATTTTACACACACATTTACACATACAGTATAAACTGTTGGAATGTAGCTCGTCCAATCAAATCAGTGGACGGTAACTCGTGTACTGTAACTTGTCTTGTTGATGTCCTGCAACATAAAATCTAAAACGTAAGCGTTTTGCTTTTGCTTGAAAAAGACTCTACTACAGCAAGGCGTTAAGTGTGTTAAGTGATTTGTTTTGCTCTTGTGAGATGGAATTAGATCTTCTTCCCTAGAATGAAATCTGGGAAAGATACAAGATAGAGTAAGATACAGTAACGCGTTTGTTTGAACTTGACTTTTAATCAGTTGACTTAAAGGAAGCATCAAATCGAAGCATAACGCTTGACTAATCCCCACTCTGTTTTTTTCTCAGAATGCTACGTGCAGATTTTGATAGCTTAGCAGTTATCCTGGATCTGAGGTCAGGAGGGGGTTGTACTGGTTTCCCTATGCTGTAGGTGTGTGTGTGTGTGTCTGTGTGTGCAGGTTAACCGTGGTGACTTTCAGACCTGTGGTTTTGAGGCACTGCCCAGTGTTGGAAGGGCGTGTGCTGAAAGTGGTCATGTTGAGGTTAGGACTAAAAGTATCTCTGCCGATCCAATGTGAATGACACGAGGCTTGCTTTTTTTCACATGGTTGCTTTTCCCCACTACAAAACTGCTGATCAGCTACCGTGCAGTTTGCATGAGGCTCTTAATCTGCTCTGTTCCATCAATATATAGAACAGAATTCACATCAGATGCTTCATAGAGTCTGTGTTATGTGGTTAAAAATCTTTGTTTCCTATACGATGTGAAGCGTGTGAGAAATGATTGCAAGTAATCGTGGTAAATGAGGTTGATTCTGCCTGCTGTTATTTATTTATTTTTTTTTTTGCACATGGGATGATGGGTAAAGTTCATGACTCATTGTGCACATCTTTACCCCTTGCCATGCTGCTCTCCCACGCCCCACATATTGTTTTGAACAGATTGTGGTAAGGAGGCCACACACACACACATACAGTACACACACACACACACACACACACACACACTTTATAAATGTATATATTTTATACACACAGCTACATTTATGAATGTTTCCAGTTTCCTCTAAATACCAACATTCTTCTTCAAAAACAGTTCTTCTCCTGTTCTCTTGTGTAATTTACACTTCGTTGGCGTGCTGGCTTTGTGGTTAACATGTTTGCCTTGCACAACCCCTGTGCTTCTGGTGGCCTGTTTTCTGTACTGACTTAGTCAGTGAATTATTGCTGTTTGTATTTGGACTTGTCTCTTGGTCTCATTCAAAGAGATCTTGGTACTAGACTTCCCGTCTTCTCTGTATATTGAACCTGCCTTGTCGTTCAATGACCTCTGACCTCTCTCATCAAGGCACAGAGCTTCTTTATACTAGTGAAGTATAAAAGAAAAAATATGCAGTAACTGTTGTGTGGAGATTGTTGTGTCTGAAAAATTGACTAATCTATAAACAAACCAACAAACTTCCATGTCAAGGTAAAAGATCACATTTTAGACAGATTACTATTGTTGACGACTCGAGCGGTTTGACTGAAATGTCCTATTTGTCCTCCTACGATAAGCTGAATATACACAAAACCAAGATAAAGGATGACTTCATGGAGTTTATGACATTTCGCTTGGCTTATCTTTTAAGGAACTGGAGATCTGGCCAAAATTTTGCATAAAACCCCAGATAAGATTCTTTGTATTTACAACCACTAGGCTGTAGCGATGCATCAGACATGCGGACGCAGTAATGTTGAGCTTTAACTCTGGTTAGTTTGTTTCTGTCAGCGTGCGCTTGTGACATGAATATCTGGTAATGAAATGACTTGTGAAAAATGTATTATTAAAAGCTGCGGTTTAAATAGTTAAATATAAATCTGTGTAACAGTAAAGCTTTGGGCTGCACCAGGGGGAATTTCTCGTGCTGTCATGTGGCAAGTGCAGACAATTACTCTCACTCACTCACTCATTTTCTACTCAGCTTATCCAAACTACCTCGGGTCACGGGGAGCCTGTGCCTCAGGCGTCATCGGGCGTCAAGTTCAGTTCAGTTCAGTTCACTTTATTTATAAAGCACATTTAAAACAGCCACAGGACTGACCAAAGTGCTGTACAATAACAGGTGTTAATAAATAATAATTAAAAAAAAAATAAATACATAGAAAAATAAGAAAAAAAATGATATTAAGACAGGAGAAATAATAAAAAGCGAAATAGAATTGAACAATGCAAAAATACACACTGAAGCACTAAAACAAGCAATAATAGAACAATTAGAAACAGTAAGAAGAGAATGAAAAGACTCTGATGGTCTGTAAGAGGAAGAGGTCAAAGATAGAGAAGAAAACTAAGTGGTGGAAGCTGAGAAAGGAGGAATGTTGTGAGGAATTTAGACAGAAGTTGAGGCAGGCTCTGGGTGGTCAGGTAGTGCTGCCGGATGACTGGGAAACTACAGCAGAAGTGATCAGGGAGACAGGGAGAAAGGTGCTGGGTGTGTCATCTGTAAGGAGGAAAGAAGATAAAGAGACTTGGTGGTGGAATGAGGAAGTTCAGGATAGTATCCAGAGGAAGAGATTAGCCAAGAAGAAGTGGGATATGGACAGGACTGAAGAGAATAGACAGGAATACAAGGAGTTACAGCGCAGAGTGAAGAGGGAAGTGTCTAAGGCCAAGCAGAAGGCATATGATGAGTTGTACACTAGGTTAGACACTAGAGAAGGAGAGAAGGACTTGTACAGGTTAGCTAGACAGAGGGATCGAGATGGGAAGGATGTGCAGCAAGTTAGAATTATTAAGGATAGAGATGGAAGGGTGCTCACAAGTGAGGAGAGTGTACAGAGGAGATGGAAGGAATACTTTGAGGAGCTGATGAATGAGGAAAATCAGAGGGAAAAAAGAGTAGAAGGGGTGAACTCTGTGGAACAGGAAGTAGATAAGATTAGAAAGGATGAAGTCAGGAAGGCTTTGAAGAGGATGAAAAGTGGAAAGGCAGTTGGTCCTGACGACATCCCGGTAGAGGTCTGGAAGTGTCTAGGAGAGGCAGCAGTGGAATTTTTAACTAGTTTGTTCAACAGGGTATTAGAAAGTGAGAGGATGCCTGAGGAATGGAGAAGGAGTGTGTTAGTGCCGATCTTTAAGAATAAGGGTGACGTGCAGAGTTGCAGCAACTATAGGGGGATAAAGTTGATGAGCCATACAATGAAGTTGTGGGAAAGAGTAGTGGAAGCTAGGTTAAGGAAGGTGGTGAAAATTTGTGAGCAGCAGTATGGCTTCATGCCCAGAAAGAGCACAACAGATGCAATTTTTGCTCTGAGAATGTTGATGGAGAAGTATAGGGATGGTCAGAGGGAGTTGCACTGTGTGTTTGTAGACTTAGAGAAAGCGTATGACAGGGTGCCAAGAGAAGAGCTGTGGTACTGTATGAGGAAGTCAGGAGTAGCAGAGAAGTATGTCAGAGTGGTGCAGGACATGTATGAGAGGAGCAGGACAGTGGTGAGGTGTGCTGTAGGTCAGACAGAGGAGTTTACAGTGGAGGTGGGACTGCATCAGGGATCGGCTCTGAGCCCCTTCCTGTTTGCTATAGTGATGAACCAGTTGTCAGAGGAGGTCAGACAGGAGTCTCCTTGGACGATGATGTTTGCAGATGACATTGTGATCTGTAGTGAGAGCAGGGAGCAGGTGGAGGAAAACCTGGAGAGGTGGAGGTTTGCACTGGAGAGAAGAGGAATGAAAGTCAGTCGTAGTAAGACTGAGTACATGTGTGTGAATGAACGGGAGGGAAGTGGAACAGTAAGGTTACAGGGTGAAGAGGTGAAGAAGGTACAGGAGTTTAAGTACTTGGGGTCAACAGTCCAGAGTAATGGAGAGAGTGGGAAAGAAGTAAAGAAGCGAGTGCAGGCAGGTTGGAGTGGGTGGAGAAAGGTGTCAGGAGTTCTGTGTGATAGGAAAGTGTCAGCAAGAATCAAGGGGAAGGTGTACAGGACAGTGGTGAGACCGGCCGTGCTGTATGGTTTAGAGACAGTGTCACTGAAGAAGAGACAGGAGTCGGAGCTAGAGGTAGCCGAACTGAAGATGTTGAGGTTCTCTTTGGGTGTGACAAGATTGGACAGGATTAGGAACGAGTACATCAGAGGGACAGCCCATGTTGGACGTTTGGGAGACAAAGTTAGGGAGGCAAGATTAAGATGGTTTGGACATGTTCAGAGGAGGGAGAGTGAGTATATTGGTAGGAGAATGTTGGACATGGAGCTGCCAGGCAGGAGGCAAAGAGGAAGGCCAAAGAGGAGGTATATGGATGTAATTAATGAGGATTTGAAGCTAGTGGGTGCAAGTGTTGAGGATGCAGAAGATAGGGATAGGTGGAGAGAGATGATTCGCTGTGGCGACCCCTGAAGGGAAAAGCCGAAAGGAGAAGAAGAAGAAGAAGAAGAGAATGAAAAGGAAAACTATAGAAATGCCGAGGAAAAGATACGTTTTTAAAAGGGACTTAAAGAGGGACAGAGAGGGTGCTAATCTTAATTCTATTGGCAAATCATTCCAAAGCTGTGGCCCAATTACTGAGAAAGCTCGATCCCCTCTACGCTTGAGTCTAGAAACGGGAACAGAGAGGAGGTTCTGGTTGCCTGATCTTAGCCTTCTGGAAGGGGAGTACGGATATAATAGCTCAGATAGATAAATAGGAGCTTGATTATGCAGGGCCTTAAAAACAAATAAAAGTATTTTAAAACGAATTCTGTAATCAACAGCCAACCAGTGAAGAGTCCTCAGAAGAGGGGGGGTAATGTGTTCGCTTTTGCGCTTTTTTAGGAGAAATCTGGCAGCAGCATTTTGAACCAATTGTAAACGGTTAATTTGTTTTTTGGCAACACCACAGTATAGAGAGTTACAAGGCAGGATACACCCTGGACGGAGTGCCAACCCATCGCAGAGCACACACACTCTCATTCACTCACACAATCACACACTACGGACAATTTTCCAGAGATGCCAATCAACCTACCATGCATGTCTTTGGACCGGGGGAGGAAACCGGAGTACCCAGAGGAAACCCCCGAGGCACGGGGAGTACATGCAAACTCCACACACACAAGGTGGAGGCGGGAATCGATCCCCCAACCCTGGAGGTGTGAGGCGAATGTGCTAACCACTAAGCCACCGTGAACCCCTGCAGACAATTAATTTAACGTAAACAAACACGTGTATAAAAGAATTTAAATTATATTAAATATTATACTAACTGAAATATAAATTTTTCTTAACGTTTTGTGGTGGTGGAAGCGTTTGTTTTTGTTTTTTTTAATAAAAAGAAAATTTAAAAATTTAAAATAAAAGTCTATTTAAATTCTTCACATCTGTGCCGGAGATTTTCCTCTATTTATAGAAGGAGTCTCCAGTTTCATCGCCACAGGTGTTTATGCTTTCAGGTTCTAGCAGATCGAATGAAATAAAAATAAAAAACTGGACAAAAACAATGTACAGCTTTTTTTTATTTTTTTTTTTATAGCTTTGCCACTTTCCTGTCTCTATTGAAGATAAAAGAGGGGAAGTCGAGCCGACTCGAAAAGGAAACACATGCGAAGCAGAGCTATTTGTGTCAAACGGATAAGAGGTTTCGACCAATGAGGCATTAAAAATCATGCGTTACTTTGCCACACAATGCACTTAGGCACAGAAAGCGTGTTAAACTGTTAGCATGTTTTTTGTTTTTTTGTTTATGTTTATGTTGCATGTTTAGCATGTCCACTTCTGTGCAAAAAGGTTTGCACAGAAAGTTTTGTGAAGCTGAGCTGAGTAAAATGAACACGCTGCATGCAATCTCCTCAGACATCAGAAGCTCAAGCAGAATTCCGCCATCCCAACTGATATATCAACAAAGAAAGGAAAAGACATGGGCGTTTTCTTCAAACCAGCCCACACACACACACACACACACACACACACACACACACACACTCCTCTGTGTCCCCTACTTAAGGCTAATGCTCCTTGCTCTCAGTTGTCAAATCCTGATCTTTCCCACACAGACTCATACATATGTCTGGACACATTCATGCTAGCAGCATGCTACACATTCTCTCAGGATTACTGTCGCTCCTGCTGGACCTAGCCTTAATTTCGGGTATGAGATCTATAAACTTATAACAAACGTAAAAAAAAACAGCATCCAGTCCAAATATGTTGGATGTACTTTTAAACTTTTCATGCATAAACTGTATCTTTGGATTATTGTTTAAATTCTAAACACAATATAATTTCGAATTAGGAAGATTTCAATTTTTAAAAAAGAACAAACAATGGATTTTTGTTTTTAAAAGACACGACGAGTTAAAAAAATTATTTTGTTCTTTAGATGTTTTTTTTTGTTTTGTTTTGTTTTGAAATCAATGCAGATTTAAATCACAAAATACCAGAAAACAATTTAAACGCTTAAAAAACAGATCTGGAAATGCAAAACGTAGCAGTATTCTGTAAAGGATCGAATTTCCGCAGTTGTATAATTGTATGATGTATAGCTGAATTTATAGATTTTGAAAAAATTGGAAACAAACAAGCAAAAAACAAACAGAAAGGTGTTTGTAAAATTTTTCATGCATGAAAAATGTACAGTACTGTGCGAAAGTTTTAGGCAGGTGTGAACAAATGCTGTAAACAAAGAATGCTTTCAAAAATGGTTTTAAATATTATATTTAAAATTATATATATAAATATTATATTATTAAATATAATGGTGTTAAACATTTATTTTTATAAATGAACAAAAAAGGCAGTGAATGAACAAAAGAGAAATCTAAATCAAATCGATATTGGTGTGAACACCCTTTGCCTTCAAAACAGCAGCAATTCTTCTAGTTACATTTGCAAACAGTTTTTGAAAGAACTCGGCTGGTAGGTTGTTCCAAACATCTTGGAGATCTAACCACAGATCTTCTGTGGATGTAGGCTTTCTCACATCCTTCTGTCTCTTCATTTAATCCCAGACACACTCGATGATGTTGAGATCGGGGCTCTGTGGAGGTCGTGCCATCACTTCATGCTGGTTTGAAGGCAAAATGTAGTAACACCAAATATTGATTTGATTTAAATTTTTCTTTTGTTTGCTCACTTTGCATTTTGTACATTGACAGAAATAAACACTCATTAATTATATTTCTGAAAGAATTCTTTGTTTACAGCATTTTTTCACACCTGCCTAAAACATTTGCACAGTACTGTATATTGTTTAAAATTTGTAAAAATAAATCAAAGATACTGAAAACGGCAATGGCAGAACAAAAAACGAATAAATACAGTATCTGGATGAAGGTCCCTAAAAAAATCCTTATATTGTGTTTTACCGTCCGAAATCATTTTCTACATCAAATTTAACAAAGCTGTAAACATCCTCTGACACTTCAGTTTCACTTCATCTGTAAGTGTACTACAGTTCAGTGATTTTTGTTTTCTTTGCTTTTTTGTTTTTGTTTTTTGTTTAGATAGGCTGTGGTCCTAAAGTCCAAATTTAAATCTATTTTTTTTTAAATATGAGTACAGATTTTCATATACAAATGAAAAATATTTAGTACATCTTATATTTCAGCATTATTTTTTTTAGTCCCTATTAAGATTTAGCCAAATTGTAAAATGTGATGTTAAGATTTTTCCCCTTTTTCACTGAAACATGTCACGCTACGGTGAATTTCATCAAATGTGACCAAAACATTGTGAGGTTTCACAGAAACTTTCGTTTTGTTGAGTCCAAGCTATCTCAAAGTGCACAATCAGCAGGACGAAGCCAAAACTAATTCTGAAACTCTTTTGCAAATACTCCTACGCTTCTACTTTTCAATCACGCTGACGAGGATGATATCGATAGTCACGAATGATTTTAGCATAATTTTGAACATGAGTCTTAAAACCTACTCTACATGTGTGTGCATTTTCTAAAAATGTTTATGCTTTTTTTTTTCCAGGTCAGACAGCAGATATCTCTCTGATTATATCTGAAGGTACAAAGAAATTCTGTGTCTTTTTAAATTGGAAAAAAATATTTAATAATACATTTTATAATTGTAATATTTTCACTTACTGTTGGCTAATTCTTTAGTCCGATAACATGCCCTTTAATATTTATATGTGTATATATTGATAAAAAATATTTTAAATTAAGTAAATATTTCTTTTGCAGATGTGGTTAAGAACGGCGTGAACATGCTTCAGAATGCGTCACACATTCCAGGTGTGAATGGAAAGTTCTTTGAAGGTAAACTAATCTGTTTTGATTTGTTTTTTGAAAAGTGATTTTTCTGTGTTTAATTAATTAAATGAAATTTTTTTGGACTTTGCAGGTGTTTCATTCAGTGATACATTTGTAACTTGAGGGCATCGAGAATAGAAATTCAGCACATTTAATATGCAAAAACAAAAATCGTATGTTGTTCATCTGTCCGCTCGTGTTTTGTGCGTGCTGAGATGCTTTTTAAACTGTTTGTGAAAATCTCAAGAGATCTAGAGTTTCTGAAATACTCAAACCAGCCCATGTGATACTAACAGCAATGCCACAGTCTTAAAGATCACACCTTTTCCCCAGTTATATATATAATTGTTTCTATATAGTCTGAAGGGGATTCCCGCCTCCACCTTGTGTGTGTGGAGTTTGCATGTTCTCCCCGTGCCTCGGGGGTTTCCTCCCCCGGTCCAAAGACATGCATGGTAGGTTGATTGGCATCTCTGGAAAATTGTGTGATTGTGTGAGTGAATGAGAGTGTGTGTGTGTGTGTGTGTGTCCTGCGATGGGTTGGCACTCCGTCCAGGGTGTATCCTGCCTTGATGCCCAATGACGCCTGAGATAGGCACAGGCTCCCCGTGACCCGAGGTAGTTCAGATAAGCGGTAGAAGATGAATGAATGAATGAATATAATCTGAATACATTTATACATTTTTGGTTTATGAGGTGACATTTAAAAAAAGAAAAAAAAAAAAAGAAAAAAAGGAAAAAAAAGAACACAACCACAATTTTGTTGCAAAGGTCGCTATAAATGTTAAAATTACGCAACGCCTCCGAGGATTGACCACAAGATCAACCGATTATGCTATGTACGATAACATCAAACTGATGCTAACCTAAATAAATAGGCGACAATTTTTTTTTTCTAAGATAATAAAATGATTTTACTTCTCTCTACTTTTACTTCTCTATCGGTGTGTCTTGTTTCTCATTCGGTGACTCATGTATATAAATCAGAATCTGCTCTCCTCCTCTCCACTTCCCTCCCGCCTGTTTCCTGTTTCCTACTTCCTGTACCGTCTGAGCAATTCAGGAGCTTTGTAGGCATTGGCTTGAAGATTTGCAGACAAAGTAGCGAAAGCCCTGTTCCTTGCATACAGTATTACACTCTTGCTAATCGGTTGTCAACGGCTGATTGTGTTTTTATTGAGTTTTATACCATGTTTAATTTAAAGTTTAAAGGTTTTAGCACATATGGTACAAAAGCTATAGACAGTAGTTACATCACGCAATTTATGAAAAGCTTTAATCCGAACGCATTTGTCGCAAATTATCCATGAGTTACGTGAAATCAACGTTTTTTGGGGGGTTTTTTTCCGTTTTTTTGTCACAGAATTTAACGTGGTTTTTTTAAGTTTAAGTTAAAATTCATTGCAAATTCTTAATTGTATGTTATCTTATATTTTTTCCAGAAAATATCAAAGACAATGTGACTTTTGAAGATCAAGGTAGGAGCACTGTATGTGATTGTATTTGTATGTGTATGTGCATGAGGCAAAATGTTTTATTTATTCATAATTACACTACAGTAGTGAAACATCTCTGAAACAAGTAAGATCCTATTATCACTCGCGTTTAAAACAATAAACTGTTGTTTCCTCTCTCTCTTCTTCCCCCCTGTACTTTCCCTAAAGACTTTTCCATGTTGCAAAAATTATGTGCAAACATTATCCATATTTCCTCATACAAGTATTGTGACAGCGACTGTAAACCTTCATGAAACGCTCATGCAATAGCGAGAGAGCTTTAATATCAAATTACTGTGGTAAAGGTAAATGTAGAGAGTGAGACAGAGAGAGAGAGAAACAGACAAAGAGAGAGAGAGACAGACAGACAGACAGACAGAGAGAGAGAGAGAAACAGACAAAGACACAGAGAGATAGAGATAGAGAGAGAGAGAGAGAGAGAGAGACAGACAGACAGACAGAGAGAAAGAAAGAGAGAGAGTTAGACAGAGAAAGAGAAATAGAGACAGAGAGAAAAAAAGAGAGAGAGAGAGACAAACAGACAGAAAGAAAGAAAGAAAGAAAGAAAGAAAGAAAGAAAGAAAGAAAGAAAGAAAGAAAGAAAGAGAGCGCGAGAGAGAGGCAGACAGACAGACAGACAGACAGACAGACAGACAGACAGACAGAAAGAAAGAGAGAGAGAGAGGGAGAGAGAGAGAGAGAGAGAGAGAGAGAGACTGGGATATCGTTTTGTATTCATTTTTTTTGTTGGACATAGATAGATAGATAGATAGATAGATAGATAGATAGATAGATAGATAGATAGATAGATAGATAGAAAATTAAAAGACAGAAAGTAAAATGAAATGCAAAAAAAATGACAGAGAGGAAATGGAAAGAAACTGGATTGAAATAAATGGTAAAAGAAATAAAAGAAACGGAGTACAGTACTAAAGAGAGAGCAATGTGGGTCACCATTTATTTCATCCAGAGAGAAAGCGAAAGAGAGAGAGAGAGAGAGAGAGAGAGAGAGAGAGAGAGAGAGAGAGAGAGAGAGAGAGAGAGAGAGACATGCCTTTAACATAATATGCACATTTAAGCATTTGTTTTTAATATTCTTTTATTCACGTGGCTCTTTATTTCTTTTGTTCTTTTCCAGAGGATTTCCAGGATCAGGAGAAAATACACCACTATGGTCAATGTAATGAAACACTCTTAAGACATTTTGGAAAAGAAATCTGCTCAGACCATTTTGATTTGTTCATGTCAGTCCTGGGGGAGGAGAACTGGTGCAACTGGGAGATGATGCTCAAGTAAGCAAAAAAATGATTAATTAATTATAGTCTACATGTACAATGCACTTCTAGGATCTAACTAGTAGTAAATAAGGACGGTAAGACAATAGATGACAGTTCTGTTGCTAGAGAAACTACAGAAATGTCAGTTGTAAGAAAAAATGTTTTTGCTAACTAACTACAGAAATGATGTTACTAGTCTAAGTAAGAGTCGTTAGTGAATAATTAAAACAACAAGCTTGTAAAGGCTGCGTTTAGAGAGGAAGTGTGCAAGTATGCAAAGGAAAAGCTGACGTTTGCTTTAGAATGGAGTGTATTAACATAAACACAACATTAGCACTTGCATGCTTTCTTGCCTTGTAATTACTGACAGACATTTCCTTCTGCTGCCAGATAAGAAATCTGTCTCTGTCCTTCTTCCATTTTAGTTCCTACCATGATCTGACCTACTGCTTGGAGCAGGTTTGTGCTGTAGTGGCGCATTGTTATTACCCAAACGCTGTTGTGCAGGAGATGTTTGTGGAAGTCCATAAGCAATACTTCAGCTTGTGTGGAACTAAGGAAGAAGTTCTTCCAGATGCCCCTGCAAGGGTTGTCCTGGTTCTCACCCTGCTGCCTGTCAGCGTCATTCCCATACTGGTTTATATGGTCATCTGGAAGAGTAGCGTTATTGACTGAAAAAGGCAAAGACACACAACGTCGTGCTATTTTGCGCAGTTCGTTTGCAATAGAGCAAAAAAAAATAAATAAAATGAAATGAATAAAATTGTAAAAGCAATATGCTGTAATGTAAGTAATGAAATGGATGTATATATGGGATGTCTGAATTTACTGCTATTAAAATGTCCACTAGCAAGAAGTTGTAGTAATAATAATAATAATAATAATAATAATAATAACAATAATAAGGATAATAATAACAATAATAATAATAATAACAATAATTATTATTATTGTTATTATTATTATTATTATTATTATTATTATTATTATTGTTGTTATTATTATTATTATTATTATTATTATTATTATTATTATTATTATAACATTGTCTTGCATAACTACTGTAAAAACGTAATTAACTTTTTTTTAACATGTCTATAGTTGAACACAACGATGTTCTGCAGTTGTATTTTGGACAATTATGTTGATTACATAACAAAAGTATATAAAAGCCAGATTTGGTTGCTAGCTAGCTGATGTCATTTCCATCCTGAGTGAGATGAGTAAAGAGTGGAGAAGCACTTAGATAGATGTAGCATAACACACACTTTCTACTGAACAGTGAAGCCACTAAATTTCTTTTGTACAACAATGAAACCTTCCGGTTAAGTTGTGTTTAGCTCTGAAGTTATTGCTGTAAACCATAACTGTAATTAAACTACACTACTTTAGTCATGATTGTACAGTCATTCAGTGATATATGTCTTGCACATGTGTGTTTGAATTTACTGAAAGCATTAAATATATAGAAAACCAACCGGGTCATTGCCTTTTTTTTTTCTTTTTTTTTCTTTTTTTTTTGCATCATCAGTACATGCCTGCTTAAGTTGAGTACCGGAACATTTAAGGCTTATATACACAAAATTATACGAGTTGCACTTTTGAGTGCCGTGGGAAGGTTCACCTCATCACTCTTTACAGCTGTGGTGAGCAGAAAAACATAGCAAGATGATAAAAATGGATAAAGGTACTGTATGAGCTACAACTAATTTAGTATAAGGAGACAAGTGAGAGAGCGTGAGCTAATATCCGGACTGAATTGGATGGTGGATTTGTGACGTCTACTGAATTAGCTCTAGTGTTTTTTACCTGTAAAATAATTAGACTCTTAGTTTGTATATTAGGCAACAATATCCCACAGAAAAGTCATATCGGTCATATGTTTATGACTTATTTAGGAAATTAGCTCAGATGCACACTGAGTAAATTATAAAATATACAAAATCCTAACTGAACCAAAGAACATTGATGACATCAGATGACCTTTGCAGTTAATTTTGTTTAGGTTCTGCTGAACACTTGACATCTTTGACGTCCATGTGACAAACTATGCTTACTTCATATGGATTTGGCAAGCAGAAGTTGATATGATGGATGATATAATATTGAAACTCAACATTATATATTGGGGAACTGTGCCTGCTTTCGATGTTGTGTAGCTTTTGGAAAATAGACAAATCAGCTGTTTTCACTTCGGGTGTTAAGCAACCCGTTTCATCAAGATGCCTCATGCATGTTGTAATGAGGATGAAACTATTACACACACACGCACGCACACACACAAACACACACACACACACACACACACTTAGAGGCAGTCAGCTGCATTTATGATTCCTAATCATTTTGAACTGTTTTGGTGCATTATGCTCTACTGACTTGGATCTGATTATCATTATCTCAACAAATAAAATGGGTTTGTTTAACAAGCTGCATGCTCTGTGGCTCCCAAAATCGCATGGACCAACATGTACGTGTCCATGTTTTATTCGTCTTGGATTTGAAATAGCGACTATTTATAACGTTTTCAGGCAAAAGTCCTGGAAAATGATAGGAAGTGCGGCAGTCAGATGGATCCACACCCCGTTTACTAATCTAGACTGCCAATGTAAATGTTTTGTTTTTTTTAAGGAAAGTCCTCCTCCTATCACGACAATTGGTGGAAAACATACACACCCTTAGTGAAAGAAAAGAGGTAATTCCCAGAGATAATTATACCATGATGAAAGGAAACAATTCTGGTGATTTATGGTGGTACAACTGCAAAGTAGATTGCCGGTGTGTGTGTGTGTGTGTGTGTGTGTGTGTGTGTGTGTGTGTGTGTGTGTGTGTGTGTGTGTGGACAAAGGTGTTTCAAACATTGAAACATTGCCCTCTCCTGGTAGAACTTTTGAATTGTGGTTTCCAAGCACTTTGTATATCCACCTCACAGTATAATATATTATTCATTCATTCATCCATCTTCTACCGCTTATCCGAACTACCTCGGGTCACGGGGAGCCTGTGCCTATCTCAGGCGTCATCAGGCATCAAGGCAGGATACACCCTGGACGGAGTGCCAACGCATCACAGGGCACACACACACACACTCATTCACTCACTCAATCACACACTAGGGACAATTTTCCAGAGATGGCAATCAACCTACCATGCATGTCTTTGGACCGGGGGAGGAAACACCCGAGGCACGGGGAGAACATGCAAACTCCACACACACAAGGCGGAGGCGGGAATAGAACCCCCAACCCTGGAGGTGTGAGGCGAACGTGCTAACCACTAAGCCACTGTGCCCACCTATAAAATATTATAATATAAAAAAAAGAAAACACCATTAAGGAACAGTTTTTCCTCTGACGATTACAAAACAAAGCGCTGACACTGATCTGCAAAACAAGCAGTTCCTCTTATCACATTACAGCAGCCACAAACAGTTATTTGCTCACATGCCTCTCTTTCTTTGTCCGCTCTTGAATTTCCTTAAATGTAAAGTGCAAAAACTTCTGAAACAACTTCTAAAAAAAAATTTCTGAACATTTCTGTTTTGAAAAGTTTTCCATTTCCAAGTTGCTTTAATAGAAAAAAAAAATCTATAGAGAGAAAACACAAAAAAATGTATATAGTATATAGTAAGAGTTACAGTATATAGTAAAGAGTTTCTATCTGTACTACAGTTTAGTTGTATTTTTGTTCATGGGATAATCAGAGCTCTAGATATCAGTTAATGCAACAGATTTGTTCCTGAGATGATAGAAAACTGCAATGTTAGTTCAAGAAGCATTAAAAATGCAATGAAATTCTATAAAAATGCACTTGATGAGAATGTTTTGTTAAACTGTAAACTGTTTACTTCCATGAAATTATAAAAGCTCATGAAATCAATTCCCTGTGAACATACAGCAAAATTACTACAGAAATACTCTATTTGTTGAACAGTGGATATATGGATATATGGATATGTTTATTTGGCTGTTTTAAGGTTTTCACATGACTCAGTGCTTAATCAGTCACTAATGGGAAAGCGAAAATACAAACGATTCTTGTTTTGTGGTTGCCAGATTGGATCATAAATCAGTCTGTTTGTACTCTTTTCTAAAACTTGGAATTGAAAAAAAACATCAATGAGCCAAAACACTTGTATCTTGTATCATTTTATTAGAAAACATTGATATCAAAATTATAAGGTAAATTTTAATAATAAAAAAAAGCATTTTTTTTATTTTCTGCTTTTTTTTTAATCTGGTTTCAGCAGTCAGATGCAACAAAGATGCCAAAGAAATCCCACAGAAACAGCAAATTGAGGTTAATGAGAATCTCTTCATTGATGACAGGTGTATGATAAATACTTTTGAACGTATGTTTTAACGGAATGTGATTGGTTCATTTTGTGCACACACACGTGCCTCGTTACACAACCAGGTTGATAAAAGTTTGTTCATTTTTGTGTTTGTTTTCTCCCTTAAACTGTATTTGTTTTTTCTTTCATTTGGTCCATCATACCACGGGATGCAAGAAATCCACTAAAGTTCTGAAACCAAATATTATCCCCTGCCAAAGTGATAACAAAAAGTGTTGAGAAAGTAAGGATCCGCTCATGATCCCAAGCATACAGTCTGTGAAACATGGTGGTGGTAGTGTTACTGGACTTGAATGGACAAGCATTGGCTGAAATCATGACGGAAGAAGCAGATTAATTTTACAAGCATTCTGTTTGACAATGAGCCAAAACACAAGAAAGATCACCTGCTTTTTTTTTTCAGTTATTGCAAGCAACCAAACATCAACCCTAACCCTGTTATTTGGGTTTGATCTAATACACATTTGCTCAGCTAAAAAAAAAAATGTTCTGGTCTGTCATCAAAGGTGCCAAAAAAAGTTCTATGTTCTTTATCACATCTCAATGTAAATATCACCAAATTGATTCTAATATTTGGTCTTAAATTATAATTATTATTATTTTAAATCTCGAACCCAGATGTTTTAATTTGTATAGTAAAAACACTGAAAAGGGTGTTTCAATACTTTCAGAGATGAATCTATGATAATGTTCACGATATTCAAGCGTATAAAAAAAAGCGTATCTCGAAAAGGCTTGAAACATCCGTATCTGGCAACAAGCTCGTCTGCTCTCACGGCTGGTTGGTTCCCAAACCAACCAACTCAAACGTGTTTATAAACCCAGAGATCGTAGACACTTCCCTTAACTAATAAATCTCACGAGTGAAGTGAACATCTAGACAGAGACAGTGAGGAAGATTTAAGGTCTGTTAACAGAAATGCGTTTTGCTCTGACGCTCCTGTGCGCTGTGCCGCTCCTGTGCGCTCTGCTCAGTCTGTGCGCAGGAGATGTCGGGGATTTCTCGGAGTGTTCGAGCTTCTTCTACCGGACTCGGCCACCCACAGGCATCGCGGGGACTCCGATCTGTCAGCGCTACAAGAACCGCTACCACTTCGCCACACTGTACAGCCGGGAGCGCCGCACGCCCTGGTTCTCCGGGTACGTCTTCTCCTTGCCGCAGGGAAAGCGCCCCAGAGGGGAATGGAAGTACGAGCCACAGGTAAGAAAACCGCAGTGTTGACTCTTGTTTTTCAGGGGAAATGAGCTTCTACTCGTTCTCAGAAGTCACGTCACGTACTAATTTGCATATGTTATACACACAAGAAACCTTCTCAGAAGTTGGAGGGGGGAAAAAAGGTGTTATTTGAATACACAAAAATACAGACACTGGAGACTCTTTCCATTAAATGTTAAATGGATTTCTTACCTAATCAATGATGATACATGTACAGTATGTATACATTTTTCTTAACTAAATAACACCATTTAGTTATAACCAAATTCTTATAAAAAATTTAAAAAAAAAAAAGTTGTCTTTGGTCATATCAACTAACAATTTAGGTATTTAACAAAACAATGTCTTCAAAATAATAACTGGTGATCAGTTATTGGTCGTTGGAATGGATGGTGATCGGTGATTGGTCATGGGGATGAATGACGATATGATTGTTTTCTCGGTCAGTGATCAACCATAGTTGAGAACAGTGGTGTGAAGTGATTGGTCGTCCAGATCAATGGGATCCATGATTGGTTTTCACATCAGTGGTGATCCATGACTGGTTTTGGGATCAGTGGTGATCCATGATTGGGTTTGACATCAGTGGTGATCAGTGATTGGTCAGTTAGAACAATGATCAGTGATTGGTCTTTGAGAATAATGATGAGAAGTGATTGGTTGTTCAGAACAATGGTGAGATGTGATTGGTCATTGAGAACAATAGTGTGAAGTGATTGGTTGTTGGGAACATCAGCCTCTCACAAGTGCAGCCTGGTCAGGCATTAAATATTGGACAAGCCTGCTCTAAATTCCAAGAACCAGCAGCAGTTCTGTAATCTGGAGAGCATATCGAGTGCAGGACATCGAGTCTTTATACTCTGGTCAAAAATTAAAAATTTTGTTCCAAGGCTCTTGTTTGAAAGAAAAGCAACAAGTGGCAGTTAAAAAAGTTACAAAAGTACATTAGATAGTGAAATCTTCACCTCAATAACCAAACCCAATCTCACTTCTACATAACATTCTGCATAAATTTTTAGAATCGCAAGTGATGCTGCTGTGCATCAGTTACAAACAAGTCCAAAACACTCAGGTTTAAGAAATTACTTAAGGCAAAAATTCTGGTCTGGACTCGTAGATTTCGGCACAGTGGTGCAGATCATTTTTGTATTGCAGATAAAAGTACTTTCGATGAGACCAAGTGTGTTCAAAATGAACACTGAAATACACAAGTAGAAGGGAAGCTAAGAGTGAAGAGGAAGTTGACTGTGGTTTACCACAAAGAAAAATAAGCTTTAACATGATCTGTTACTAGTGTTTACTTCACAGCACACAGTTTTCTTGATGTGTACTGTTGACTTATTACTCACTTCATGCACGCAAGCTTACAATAAGTACCTGTGGTCCTCATACTTATACCAGAATGACTGTTTCTGACCTTTCTTTTCGTCTTTCATTTAGTTTTTCTTGCTTTCGACATGAATGTTGGTCAGATGTCATCTCCAGTTTACGTGGCAATATCACGCACCAGTCGACAGAAATAGCATATCAAGAATCCTTTGCAAAATGCTTCAGAAATAAATACTGATAAGTAAGGGTGAGCACAAATAATCTGAAGAATGTGTGAAAACATTTAACTTGGGGAAAATTCATTCATTTTCTACCGCTTATCCGAACTAGTTCGGATAAGCGGTAGAAACACACTCACACACTACGGACAATTTTCCAGAGATGCCAATCAACCTACCATGCATGTCTTTGGACCGGGGGAGGAAACCCCCGAGGCACGGGGAGAACATGCAAACTCCACACACACAAGGCGGAGGCGGGAATCGAACCCCCAACCCTGGAGGTGTGAGGCGAACGTGCTAACCACTAAGCCACCGTGCCTTGGGGAAAATTAAGAAACAAATTTCAGATGGAAAAACATACCTGTTCAACTTTTGGTTTAACATCTTGTGTGTCTCCTTCTCTTCCAGCTAGCCAAAGCCAAGGCTGACGGCAACATGGTTCCGTTTCCAATTCCACCTGCCAAAGTGGACCAGAATGTGGTGGAGAGCCAGGCCGTCCAGAAGGATTACACCAACTCATCCTACACACGTGGCCACCTGAACCCAAACCAGCACCACAATGACACTATTGCGCGTCGTGCCACCTTCACCCTCACCAACGTGGTGCCACAGAAGTTACAATCCAATGAAGGTCCGTGGGCCAAACTAGAGAATAACGTCACCAAGATCCTCAAGGAATACTGCCTGGGTGAGGCGTACATAGTGACTGGAGTGATTCCATATGAAAAAGACCGCTGGCTGAAGGATGAGGGCAGAGTGGCCATCCCCGAGTATATGTGGTCAGCCTACTGCTGCCAGAAGTACAACCAGAACCTTCCTGATAGCCTGACAGGCATGTTCCCAACGTTTGGTGCCATTGGTAGGAATGATCCAAACAGTACCCAGGAGATTGTACCAGTGGACCAACATCAAAAGAAAGAAGAGCTAGGGTACGATGTTCGGTTAATGGAGCTACCGGTTCTGGAGGGGTACTTGAAGATGAGATACAGGATGTCTATCAGTGTTTTCGATCAGCAGTGCTCATCGGCATAGCCAGCATTTCAATCTTAGTAACTGTTTATCTCAAACACCAGATTTTTATAAATGAAATTATAAATTAACTTATTGTGAGCTGTAAGTGTAGCAGATGAGTGCTAGAGCATCTCATTCTTCAAACTGTGACGGTTTTCTCTACAGTAGCTTTGAATGAACCAAATAACTATACATAATGATTGTGTAACAACTGAGCATGTGTACACAAGTTACTGTTTTATAAAAATGATTTCATTCGTTTAGTTTCATTCGTCAAAATCATCAGTAAAATATTTTAGTATTCTGCCCATATAATGTACATAATATAATTGAATTGTATCTATAATTGAATAGAATTTTATGCACTGGATTAATTTGTGTATTCAAATGAAAATTACAGCCTAGAAGTAGGACCCCCGATAAATACTAGCGTAGTTTTATATCCTACCAACAGATGTCAGCATTTATTAAAAATATATATAGAGCGCAAGCTCATGACTCCCAAAGGATCCTTCAGTATGTTAGTGTTAAAAACCGATAGTTTTTAACGTCCACTTATAGCTATTAAGTTGTTGTTGTTTAATTTTGTGTTTTGGAAGTGAATATACCAATATACCTCAATACTGTGCAGATATGGAGAAAAAATTGCACTAATTGGACTAAGGTAATGTCTTTTGGTAAAATGTCATTCACCACTACGTTGTTGTTGTTGTTGTTGTTGTTTTCTTTCATCACCAACTGTACCGTATACCTCAGGATTAACTTTAATATTAACTTAGACTAATATCTTAACTTTTTTTGTGCCTTCATGCATGAATGTTGGTATTGTAATTAATAATTGTTTAAATCATCGGAATCTAAGAATCTGAATTAAAAATCCAGGTGAAGGTTCAAGAACTTCAACTGATGGATATAATAAACAAGCCTTCATGTCTAGTGTTTGTGAGCATGTGCTTTATAAGGAGGACAAATAGGAAATGAGTGTAAAAGTAAACGGATAGTCTTAATATTGAGGGAAGGGTGCCCTCTGGTGGCATGGAGGTGAAATACCCTGGGCCAATAACACATTCTCATTCTAATGTAGTTAAGAAACTTTTAACTGCAGTTTACTCACTTTGGTGAAGCCTACTTTAACATCTAAGAAGGTTGGAAACGCTTGGAGAGGATCTTGGTCTACTCCACTGTTCACTATTCTTAGTTTAAAAAAAAAACCATTAAGTTCAGACTGCAGGATTTTGGATAATAATAATTATCTGGATAATAAGATCACCAAACAATGTTTTTGTGGTCCTTCACAATGCCATTAATCTTCACTACAGCCTGAAAGCCTCCACCCACAAAACAACCTCAAGCAATCACTGATCCACCAGCACAGTGAGTTTGGTTTTTTTAATCATATACAATACCCTTCTTTTGGGCAAACAATAATAGTGTGGTTTATGACCATTAAGTTCAATTTGGGTCTCATTTTAGCTCCAATAATTGGTGAAGTTCAAAAGCTGTATTTTTTTAGATTGCTTTCAGAAAAGCCTTGCAAATAGTTTGTTGTTATGGGGAAATTTGTCCGTTAGATCAAAGGTAGACCAGTTTGTTCTTATGGGCTTGTTTATATTTTTCACTGGAAAATTTACATTACTGTGTGTAACGATTATGCAATTATATTTGCCTTTTTTTTTTTTTGCATTTCTCGAAGGTGCTGTTAGGAACTTACTAGTGCAATTCCCTGACAGACCACCAGGGTATCTTCCCTTTTGTATCTGTCTTTGTTAGTCATTGTTACATGTCTTGTTCAAGGTACTGCCGTGTTCATTTTGTATTATGCTTAAGTTATATCATGTTAAGTGTTCTATGTTAAATTAAAGCAAGGAATATGATCCTGCATTTGGGTCTGATTGTATGTCCCGTATAATCACAATATCATTGGCAGCCAGCAAGCAGGTGTAACAGTTGTAAAAAAAAATAATAATAATAAAATAAATAATAATATCAAAGATAGCTTCTGGTAGGAGGTTTCACCTTTTTTGAAGTGGATGAGCTCATTGAAAAACCTTTATTGAAGGTCAGGACCGCCATGAGGCTTGCGGCCATGTTGCCATCTTCAGTCAGGATGATGCCAGTCGCAGTGCAGTGGTCTGCAGGCTGTGAGACTTCAACGCTCCAGACACTGAGAGACAGAAAGCTAGAGTGAGAGACATATAAAAAAAGACAGGAAATAATGTGGGAGGACATAAAAAAGGGAAGAATGGGGTCGTGACAAACTGAGTTTTCATGAAAGCTTATCAGGAACTCATCTGAATGTGGACAAAAATTAAGATAGGCTTTCAAATAGATAGCAGTTATTAGAGTCTGATAAAGGTTCCAAAACAAAGGTCAAACTTCAACAAAAGCACATAACAATAGCAAGCACAGATCACAGTGCTGGAAATCACTGGGGACATTTATGATAGGCCAGGTGAAGCCTACCTAAAGATCGTACTGTATGTGGCTTTGCGGAGATCCCAGAAAAGCAGAAACACAGACACACACAACTGTAAAAAAAAAAAAGCTTAGGCTCATTTTACATTTAAATAGCTTCCATCAAATAGTTAATAAAGTAAAAAAAATAAACTAAACTAAACACAGAACAGGTGCACACAGTGGGGCAACGGACCAATGACAAGAGCAAAACAACAATATCGTGCTGAGAAGAGCGTTGCAAACCGAGAAGAAAGATTTTTGCCATATTTCTGAACCAAATTACGTTCTTAAACCCTACAAATATTTCTCTAACATAGATTTAAAAAATCCTTTTCTGCTTCAGAAATGTGGACAGAAAGACCTACTTTAACTGAGCTATTCCTAACTGACTTTTCTGTGACTTCGCTTGCACCTTGACTGTTGTTTCTATCACAGCCAAGTGAGCACAGTGTGGTGTGTGTGTCTGTGTGTGTGATAGAGAGAGAGAGAGAGAGAGAGAGAGAGAGAGAGAGAGAGAGAGATTTGGAACATGTTTGTTATCTGTGTGATACTTTATGGGTGTCAGCACTGTGCTGTGATGCTAAGAAGAGGAGACAGATGCTTAATCTGAGGTTACCAGCTATGCTCCGCTGTTCTCACACACACACACACACACACACACACACACACACACACACACACACTCCTAACATACACTAACATATAACCAAGCAGTCATGACCCATAAAGTCACCCACACTAATAGATTTTCCTTTTACTTGTATATTTTCCTTTTAGGGGTCCAAGCATCTAACATGCAGGACTGTGTTATAAATTATAATATATTGTACTATTTAGAAAATTGTACCAATTCTCAAAATGTACTCGTGTCAACGAGCTGGCAGCTCAGCTGAATTCTTAGTTTGCAGCACAGAAGCTCCTTCTAGCTCAATGATGGATGCATGATGCAACATCTACAGCAGCATCCCGAGGGGGCTGACAGGGAGGTCAGGGTTGGAGGGGTTGTATGTTTAGCCTCATTGAGCTGCCATGCAACACTGTGCTTCTCTAGCTGAGTGGCATTTCATAATTAACGATTTCACTGAGCTTTGAAGGACTACAAAACATACCTGGGTGAGAAATTCCTTCAGGAGCATCAGGTCTCAAAAGTACCTGCAGAATTAACCTGTGGAATTGACTGTAGAATGAATTAAATATTTTCAGACTTAACAAAGTCTGTCATGTGCCTGCGGCTCCTTACAGTCTGCCTCAGTGCTTTTCTTTTCAGCTCCTGCAGAACATATGCGTTCTCTCCGATTTGTATAATTTCTTTATAGGGGGCCGTGTTGCATCCTTTAGCGACTGTATGTTGTCACACAGACACCAACAATTTAGTAGCCTTATTCTAACGATGCAGCATGTTTTCTGTTGAAACTGTACAGCAGTTGTGTGCAATTGGGGTCTGTGAATTGAAGTGCATGAAAAAGAAAAAGAAAGGAGGATAAAGACACACTGTCGACACTCACACACTGCCATACCGCTCTGTCCCTTTCCCCTGGCCCTGCCCCAACCTCTGCTCCAACATTATTCCTGCTTTGAAATTAAATCTAATAATGAGATAGAGATTCACCATCCCAGATTTTCTTCCAAAGTGTTGAAAGATGATAAAGATCATAAAGATCTCTGGGCTCTCTGACTGGTTTGAAGGAAGTCGCTTTGCTCTCATGGACAGAGCGAGCAGACACGCAAGACCCTAAGAAGCAAGCAGAAGACGGCAAGAATAATCCGAGACCAAGGGCAAGGAGGTTTGAGTCAGGAGTGACGAATTTTATTTTCTGGCATCTTAAAGCTACGACAAATAAAATAATAAATTAATTAAGCCGGATGTAAAAGAATTTGAGTCATTCTGTGGAGCTGTGCCTCAGTCTAGAATGTTTTAGATCTGAACTGAAAAGGTCACATCTTTTAGGCCAAAGGATGTCTCTATTTCCTCTCATGGCTTGGTCAATATAGCTTTATTATTTCACATATAGCTTCATAAGCACTTTGTCTGAAAGTAGCATAGATCAGTGATGTCTTGAATTTATGTCTTGATATGAGCTTAAATTACAAGGTGACAGTGTGTTTCACGCCCTGCCACACTTGGTGTATTTTTCTCTGCTAATGACCTGGTGTCTGGTGATTCCTAGCTGTGTGTGGGGATTACAATTTAGTTTCACAGCAAACTCCAATCGTATTCAGTCATCTTTGCCAGCTGGGATCAAGACAAGATGATGCATTTAGACAGAATTATGTAATGGTCCGTAAAGTAGAGAGAGAGAGAGCGTGTGTGAGTGTGTGTCTGTGTGTCAGAAACCAAGCTACATGACTACATAATTCAATTTGTTACTTAATTCACTAGTAATGACTGTGATGACAGGAGTTTCAGTTTCTTCTCTCCTAATCTTTTGTTATCCTTTTATTTATTTGTTCTTCTTGTTCTCTCTCAGCTTGATTTCATTTCGCTTGGAACTCAAAAACATTGTCTCACACATAAACCCTCTTTAAAATCCAGTGGTGAATTGTAAATAAATAAAAGTACACATTTTAAACTAATCTATTTTTTTTTGAATAGCTGCTTCTGCTTCTTTCTTTATTCCTCCTTTTCTCCATCGCTTCCTCATTGTCCTAACCCCCGCCTATGTTTCCCCTCCCTTTCTCTCTCCTGCCCTCACTGAGTCAGGAGAAAGAGTATAAAAACATCGTTATCTTTTCTGTCCATCCCTCAATCTCATTCTCTCGACTTCTCGATACACACTGGGACTCTTCTCTGCTCTCCTGACGGACTGGTGCATCGTTTCCCTCTCTGTCTCTCTCTCTCTTGAGAGAGGCTTTGGTGTCCCTCTGACACCGCACACCTACCCGTTTCTTTTCCCTTCACTGCTCATCATTCCAGCGTACGGGGAGAACTTGGCACTGGCTGCCCGGAAGATTCTGCTGGGCGCCACAGCCATCATGCTTCTCATCATTTTGGTCGTACTCATTCCTGTCTTGGTGAACTCAGTAGGTGGCAACGAGGACAGTAGCCACTACAAGATGTTGGGCACCTGCCGCATGGTTTGCGATCCTTACCCGGATAAGGCTGGTACTGTTGAAACGGGAATCAGCTTGCCGACAGACGGCGACGCAGCCGTAACGCACATCCAAGCAGAGGCGGAGCCGCTAAGTGACCACAGTGTGAGCCCACCTTTGCCAACATACATCCACGGCAGGCCGGGAAAACCTGGAAAACCGGGACCTCCTGGACCACCAGGACCACCCGGAGAGCCCGGTCCTCCAGGTCCGATGGGTCCACCAGGGGAAAAAAGAATCACATCAGTAGCTGGCATTGGCAGCTTTAATACAGGTTCACGTGTGGCATTCTATGCTGGTCTGAGGAACCCACAAGAGGGCTATGAAATCCTGAGGTTTGATGATGTGGTCACCAACATCGGCAACAATTACGACGGTGCGACAGGGAAGTTTGTGTGCAAGGTGCCCGGTACATACTTTTTTACCTACAATGTTCTGATGAGGGGCGGCGATGGGACCAGCATGTGGGCAGATCTTGTGAAAAATGGACAGGTAAGAAGTGGTTGTTACTTTTACTAGTGTACTGTTAAGACATTCTAGTAGTATATGATGACTGATACATCTTCATCTAAGAATGCTATGGGTGAAGAAAGGTCAGGTAATTACTTGTGTAATTGCTTGCATTTTGAACAGATCTACAGGTGAGTTTGAATACCTTAACACCAATCACATTATACCTGTTGTGTTTCTTAATGCTTTTAAAAACAGGCTTTGCAATTTTAAAATAGTGTCTTTTATAAAAGGTCAAGAAGAATCATGTGCGCTACAACAAATGCTGAAGATTTCATTTGTTAAGAAATAATAAAAGCAATGTCAGTGTATATTTTGCAAGCTATACATCCAAGCATGATGGGAAATGAAAGATATGTTTCTTTACTTGTGTGTGTGTGTGTGTATGTGTGTATGTGTGTGTGTGTGTGCCCTTCTCTGGCCTCCTTTACTGTGTCATCCTAAATCAGTAGCTTTCTCAATCACATGTGTCCAGTCATAATACACACATAGATGCAACCAGTGATGCTGCAAAGCTCTGACAGTGTGTCCTAACACACAAAAACCTCTATAAATACAGATGTAGTAAATGCACACAACAAAGTCTACCACTAAGTAAAAACAAAGAATTCAAAAACATTTGTTTGACTTATCCGACATCTTAATTCAAGTAAAATTCTATTTAAAATTGTACGAATTGATCAATTTAGATCACAAAGCTTAAACAACCCTCAACACTGTCTTAACTATCACATAACACATCTGTGCAGTTTTGATTAATATTCATATTCATAATATTCAAGTGTCATTAGCATTGGAAGCATGAGTCCGGCACTAGAGACGTGAACTCAGACTTTGAACTGGGATTTTGTTTGAAATAGATATTAGGGACTTCACAGACTTCACCTAATCAATAACTGAGACAATGATTTGTTTCTGGCCTAAAGGCAATGAGAATGATTCTGGGTACTAGGCAAAAACTCACTAAATGGTCTGAGACAAGGACCTGGTACTGGATATGTGCTTCAAATAGGGACTAGATCTGGATGGGTAATTGATCTGGCTATGAAACAGAGAATCTGAATGTGGTCACAAGACACAGAATGAGGATAGATCTGTACCTGAGGCATGGTCTGGGAATGGATCTGGTCATGAGACAAGGACTGAGACTGAATCTGGGGATTAGACAGGGAAAGAATCAGGGCCAGCAGAGCAGGGGTCCAATACACTCGGCAGCAGGGTGGGGTCCCAAAAGTTGACAAGACTGAAAGTCCATGGGCAACACACTGTCTGAACTTCTAGCTCCAGCTTTAGCCTGAGCACCATTGACTGAAACCACCATAGCACAAGAAGCAGAGTCTAACCAAGGTGGTACCCTTACTGTTCCGATTTTAGCCACCTGTTGAGACAAACTGGGATTGGATAAAGCACTAAACCCTTCCACACACCCCATCTAAGTGGCCATGTCCAGGATATACCATTATATATCTAGGACCTGGTAAAGCAGGTCTTGAGCAAGAAACAAGAAAGGATGTATACTGGACATACTGTACAGTACACAGTTCCAGCCTTCATGTCTTATCCTTGGACCAGCAGATACCTGGTGGTCAGACTCTAGTCCTGGAGCCAGCACCTAGTGTATCAGGTATAATAAATGAGGCACTTGGGAATACGTATATCTTAGACAATATCTGAAGCTTGTTCATAGTTTTTGGTCACACCATCAAATTCAGACACTGTCAAATTAAAATTTGTAAATCCAAAAATTTTAACGGGGGGCACGGTGGCTTAGTGGTTAGCACGTTCGCCTCACACCTCCAGGGTTGGGGGTTCGAATTCCCACCTCCACCTTGTGTGTGTGGAGTTTGCATGTTCTCCCCGTGCCTCGGGGGTTTCCTCCGGGTACTCCGGTTTCCTCCCCTGGTCCAAAGACATGCATGGTAGGTTGATTGGCATCTCTGGAAAATTGTCTGTAGTGTGTGAGTGCGTGAGTGAATGAGAGTGTGTGTGCCCTGCGATGGGTTGGCACTCCGTCCAGGGTGTATCCTGCCTTGATGCCCGATGACACCTGAGATAGGCACAGGCTCCCCGTGACCTGAGGTAGTTCGGATAAGCGGTAGAAGATGAATGAATGAATGAAAAAGTAGTTATCCTACTGGAAGAACAATTAAAGGTTGTGTCAGTCTTCATTTGTGTCAGTCTTTACCCATCACCTCTCCAAACCCTTCCCAATAATAGTGACAATGCACCAAACCACGGCCCTGCATGCTATAATTCAATGTCCTTGTGGCTAGGACTGAAAAAAGCAAGATTGTGTTTTCATTTGACCTTGAGTCCATTCTCATTCAACTCAGTCCACACACAGTCAGTGTTTCTGTGTGACTCAACAATATTACTCATGCTTAGCTTGACAATTTCCTTGTCTTTATGTCCATCATCCAGAGATGACCTAAACACTGAACACTATGCTTAATTTCATCCTGTTGTCTGTTTGTTTCTCATGATTCCTCTCTCCAGGTGAGGGCAAGTGCTATAGCCCAGGACCAGGATCAGAGCTATGATTACGCCTCGAACACAGTGATCCTGCACCTGGACCCAGGAGACGAGATCTTCATCAAGCTGGATGGCGGCAAAGCTCACGGTGGAAACAGCAACAAATACAGCACCTTTGCAGGCTTCATCCTTTACTCTGATTAGCAGAGATGATGTTAAGGTTTGTGATTTCTTAAAGGTGGGGTTCAGTGTCTTGAAGGAGACATGGCAAGTTCACTAATCGTCAGACTATTGAGTAAAAAAATGGGTCAAATTTTAGGGCTAATTTTAGGTGTTGAACAAAAAAGTTAATAATTAGATAGACGGCTGAATATTTTCCTTCTCAAACAGTGGATAATTAAATACAGTGTTTTGCATAAGTATTCACCCCCTTTACTTTTCCATGTTTTGTACTATTGCATAGGTAGACAGCTAAAGATTGGAGAAAGATTGGTGCATGGCCTGGTTCGCCTGGACAGATTTGTGTGCTCAATGTAGCTCAGATTCCCATTCTTTGCTAAACAAAGTGGACCTCTTGTGCACTTCTGTTGTCATAGTGCATCTGCTTCAAGTTTTGATGTGCATTCTGGGATGCTTTCCTGCTCACCACAGATGTAAAGAGAGAGTGGTAACTCATGGTTATATGAGTTACCGTAATCTTCCTGATAGCTTGAACCAGTCTGGTCATTCTTCTTTTTGAATTGTTGTATCACATCCACCTAAGAGTTTGGTGTGCAACTCAACCCAATTCTCCTCTTACCTTCCTCAATAAAATGTATGACAAATATAGGAGCTATTCTGAGTTTAACTCCCACTTCAGCATTAATGGCTGTTTTGTCTAGATTCATGACTGAATGGACACATATGCCCCTTTTCCACCAAGGCAGTTTGAGTGCTGGGTCGGAGCCTAATTTAGAACCAGTTCTTTCTTTTTCGACAGCCAAAGCACCGGCTCTGAACCAGGAAAAGTGGTTCTTAAGTAGCACCAAAACGTTACTGGTCTAGACTTAAGAACCGCTTGTGGGCAGAGCTACTGTTAGCGCATTTGATAATATACCTTAAGTATACTAATGTTTAATACACTTTTACTTTACTGCGATATCAGCACACATGATAGTAAGTAGCTACATGCTAAGGCTAACTTTTTTCTGTGTTAATGATAAAATAACGTTATGTACTTTCTCGGTTACAACCTCCGTTTATACAGATTACATGGAGCTGCACGTACACGTTGGATTCACCGCGTTTGGGTGTTAATGTAGGTTCACAAAGCCATGAGCATTAACAGTAAAGCAACATCCCCCATTGTTGATGTGTTTGTGTTTGTCGCTGCTACGCTAACGTTGCTGTGTAACGTGACACGTATACAGTGACGTCAGACTCGGCTCTGTGATGCTCTCTAACCGGTGGAAAGACAAACCGGTTCTTAGAAGGTTCACCAGTGGAACCAACTTTGAACCAGCACCAGCGCTAGCTCTGAACCAGCACCTGGTTCTTTTTGGTGGAAAAGGGGCACTAGTCAAGTCAGTTTCAGTTCCCAAAACGTGGAAAAAGTTCAAGGGGTTCAAGAATGACTATTTAACGCAAAACACTGTAAAGCCTTTAATTCTAATCCTAATATTTAAAAATTAAGAAGCTTATAAGGAGGTATGTTCTTACTACAGGGCTCTGTTTGGCTACCATAAACTCATGTGAGACTCGACCAAGTCTGCATTTAGCCATTTGATCAAGATGTCGTCTTTGTGCAAGTCTCTTGTCTTCTTTGTGATTTTGCCGTGATGTATCATGTGTAAGTACTCGTGTTAACCAAAACTTTATGATCCTAAATACAACGTGGAATAAACGAACCTGATCCCTGGGTTTAATCCGAAAGCGTAGTGTGAATTAATATCAGGAAAGCGGACGTGTATGTATTGGCTTTCCTAATAAAATAAAAAAAAAAGAAAGAAAAATACATGGATTTAATCAGAATGGATGCAAACAACTCCTGAGATCGAAAAGACGAATTAAAATTCCAATCAGGACTTCGCTCTGAGATAGAAACCTCACATACTGTATCTCGAAGTATCATCAGCATTAATTACTGCTGGATAATTACGTTCAGAAGGTGTAAGCCGTTCTCTTTTTGAGAGAAAGCTTTCCATCAGATAATTGGAAATAAAAAATGTATTAATGCAGCCATCCCTGAATTGGGTTTTTAAGGGACTTGGATGTCTGTTGTACTGTACGCATCTGATGATGTGACTTTAATTTTGTTAATAAATGGAGATTTTTGTAGTATGATATGACTGAAAAAAGGGACTTGTCTTACCGTCATTGTGTGCTGGAGCTTTCTGAAAGAAGATGCATTAGGACTAGGACACTATGCAACAACATAGGGAGAGAGAGAGAGAGAGAGAGAGAGAGAGAGAGAGAGAGAGAGAGAGACAGAAAAGGTTTGAGGTCTTGATTAAACAGATAGACAACAAGGATGAGATGCATCTAAATTGCATGTAATCAAAACAGATCAAACAGAGTTCTGAGCTGGCAGAGTAAAGACAAAATATACACACATAAAGAGGAGATGATTGATTTCAGAAATGTGGACTTAGGTGGAAAAAGGTCCCGTCGTACGTCAGACAAACTGACAAACGTGACTTTGTGCTGGCCTTCTCAGATTTGCTTACTTCTAGAATTACTATATAATATAAAACCACGCTTCTTAAAATAGGGTCAGGACTCTGAAGCCTAATAGTCTGGTTTAAGAAGAAAATTCGGATGGTTTCGATGGTTCGGCTTAGGCGAGAAAAACTGGAGTCAGAACACAAACGGGGAGAAAATCACTTTCATTCAACTCAACTTCATTTACTATACTGTAGGTGAGACATTCTGAATTAGACAACTCACACGCAAAGACAAACACGTGTAGTATCCTAGCAACAAGATTTACCTCCTCATAGATGCTGGGAAGGTTTCTTCCAAATTATCATAGACACACAACCAGTCTATCTATCTACCTATCTATCTATCTATCTATCTATCTATCTATCTATCTATAGATATTTATCTATCTATCTATCTATCTATCTATCTATAGATCTTTATCTATCTATCTATCTATCTATAGATATTTATCTATCTATCTATCTATCTATCTATATATATATATATCGATATCTATCTATGTATCTATCTATCTATCGATATTTATTTATCTATCTATTTATCTATCTATCGATATCTATCTATCTATCTATCTATTTATCTATCTATCTATTTATATATCTATCTGATAACTGACAGCAGAACGAATGAACTCCATCCGTCTTCTCAAACACACTGAATGACTGACGTACAATAAGCCCCACAGGAATATTTGGGTGTGAATTTTTCACGCCCATCAGCATGGATTTGAAATGACACCAAGCCCATACCATAAGGATCATATTGACAGCTTTCGTGTCTTATTAACGGTTTGGACCTACAGTCTCGGTTCAGCTCGGTGACACTGATCGCTTTTCATACTCTATTCAGAAATGAATCAGAATTGAAAACAGCAGGAAATTTTTGAAAAGTATGCTTGAAATAAGATAAAGTAAGATAAATAAAATCATTTCAAATGTAGTACTGTAGTAATAAACTGTTTCACAACGTCAGCAGATATTAATAATTTATTAAAGATAATTAAATATTAGACACATGATACTATTTATGCATTATTTTAAACATCCTGCCCAAATTCGTTGATTATTTTCCAGTCTAACGTAACAAAGTTATTCACGATTCCCTGGTGAAATATTATCTGCCCTGCAAGCAGCAGTGTTAAAAATGTATGATGTAATTTGTCGTAATTCTACTGCTCCGTCGAAGGTTTTTCATGCTAACAAGAAGCTTGCTATGGAAGCGCTGACAGCGGAGACTCCTTCTCTAAACATTAAGTCTTCTTAAAGAAAACTTTTTTACATCAACGATCTATCTATAATGATCATGTTGTCGAGGATCATGTGGTTAGAGTGATGGGATGAATAAGAGGATTAAATGATGGACACTTGGATTTGCCAATACAAGACGTACCAATAGATGAACAAACCGTTTCTTCGTTTAAGCCTCGTACTCCTTCGTTAAAAATTCCAGGTCTATTACCTAAACAGATTTGTAGTTACATATGAGGACAATGTGAGTGTGTAAGGAGATCAGTGGTGGCATTTGCGTTCTTATTTTAATAAGGACAGTCTTATCTCGCAGAGGCAGATCCAGGACTAGAGCTGGACGCCTGCTAGGGGACAATTATTACTGCTTAATCAGGGGCTTCGCTTAGCAGAATTGCTCGCGTTATCTGTCTCAGTCTACCGCTGTCAGCTCCATCAGATAAAAGCTAAATGTCTTAGATTGTATGCAAATGAGTTTTCCTTCATTCTCAGTGTTTCAGTGGCCAAGAATATGACTCAGGAGAAGAAACGATCCGCTCTCTAACATTCCGCAGACCGACGGATGGATTTCTGTCCGTTTTCTGTTGGCGTTTCTATGTAGAAACAGTTAACGCAGGTTTTTGTGGTTTCATGGTAAAGTGCTATACAGTACCAGGTGACGTGAGTCTAATGAATGTTTATTATTAATAGTTACTGTAACATAAGGTTAAGTGTAAGAGCAGCGTGTTGAGGAAACTTAAAAGGTCACGTCAACTCAAAAAATCTGTCATTGTATCGTTTATTTAGCATCCAGATTTTACTGCAGTAAGTCAGCTCCAGTTGTGCGCGGTTTTGTTTGAGCCATCCATCCACACACACACACACACACACACACACACACACACACTTCCACATTTTACACTTAATATCCCTCTCCCAGTGGTAGCTGTTACGACTGAAGGGGTGAAATGTGGCATATCGAATTAGTGAAATGTCACACCACTTCGCGCAGCCGCACGAACGCTAGGCTTCAAATCGGAAAACAAATGCGTTCGCCTTTTTTTAAATAAGCGGAACGTCTTTCCCACAGAGACCAAAAAGTCTCTATTAAGGAAAACCTTAATGTGGTGTTTGGTTCCATGCTGCTAGTTTACGCTTTAGCAAATGATTTTAATATCGTTTTTTTAATACGCAGATACAGGTCAAGAGCTTCAGCATGAGGAATAATTGTGTTGTTTGTGTGTCCTGAGGACAACAACCAGGGCTGGTTTGAGCTGACAGGGAAGCTACAGTTACTCAGCTGTGGTGAGCAGAAAAGCATCTCAACATGCTGAAAGCTTAGGTGAAGTCCAGCTACAAACAAGAACTGGGATCTCAGGCTTATATGAACATACGGCAAACAATGTTTTACACTAGTAGTGTGTGTATGTGGGGGTGTGTGTGTGTGTGTGCACCGACCAGCCGTCAGCTTCCATTTGGAGGGTGTTTTCCAGCAGAGTTGGCATGACTGCGTTGGATGACTGGACCAGCGCCAATATGGCAGTCACACAGCATCAGCAAAACCTGCAGGACACACACCCACACACACACACACACACACACACACACATAGGCACACACACTCTCTGACCTATTCTCTTATTGATTTAAAAACACATGACTGGCATCAAATCTAAGCTTTTTAAAGCACCTCTCTCTCTCACACACACACACACACACACCTTTGGTAATCAGATATAAGCCATGTTCATTGTGTGTGTGTGTTTTTTTTTATTTTTATAACATTAAAGCTAATTAATTTGTAAAACGAAGATCCCACAGACATAATGTTTTAAGATAAAGAGGAAAGCGAGAACGCTGTAATCTATCAGCAGCGTTTGCGGCTGGACGGTTTCTCTGCTGTGGGGCGGATCTGAAGCGAGAGACAGATGGAACGCAGCGGTGGATTTATGGAGGTTCTCGTGTTCGCCCAGACTCGCGCTCGCAGGTTCTCATTTGTACATGTTCCTCTTGCAGATGTACTGCGTTCAGACCCCAAACCGGAATAATTGTCTTTCAGCTCTCGCTCTCCTTCACTCACTCAGACATGCGAATGAATAAACGAGTACCGGCACAAAGTCTTCCTCAGACCTTCTCTCTCTCTCTTACACACACACACAGAATCAGAGGTCTGAGTTGTGAAGCCGCTGGCCCTCGTCACTCTGCGTTAACATAATACACACACACACACACTTAAGTCATTCAGTTTTAAGTCAATTCCGCGTTTTATTCAAAACAAAAACTTTAAACTTAGAATCTTTACTTAAAAAAGATAAATAAGTTCAGGTTAAGTTGGAATTCATGTATTGTATCACATCATTAGCAACACACACCAACCTGTGTGTGTGTGTGTGTGTGTGTGTGTGTGTGTGTGTGTGTGTGTGAGAGCCCATTCTGCACTACACACTAATAAAATAAAATAAAAAAAATGCGGGAAAAAAATGAATAAGTTATTGAAGTCTATTAATGATTAAAAATGAATAATTAAAATAATAATTAAAAACAAGCAAACATAACAATCTTTAACCTATTTACAGTGTGTTACCTAATAACTATAGTGTTATATTATAGTTGCTTTCTTTGGTTAATAATTAAAAAGCCTTTCAATAACAATTTTTGAATGAATTGGTTATGTGATGTTTCACATTCAGTGACTGATCCATCTTCACAGTGTAATCGGCATCTGATCAGATGAGCTTCGTGTTTGTAACTTGTCTGTGCTGAAGTGCGTGTGTGTGTGTCTCCAGGACAGCAGGCAGTATGTGATAAAGATGATGTTGTGTGTGAGGAATGTGTTGAGTTCAAAGCCTGTTATATCTGCATATAATGTACATTCGCATAAAGTATTTTTGTTCTGCGTCTGATGGCTAAGATGTTAGGAGTTTAACCATGTACAGAAAGAGTCCTCCCAGCCCGGCGATGGCTGCCACGGCGACGGCTCTGATGGGAAGGTACTCCGTGGAGTCGTCCAGTGCGGTGTGTAAGCGCAGGACCTGACGGTGTGTGTCCTCACGCGAGCTGGAGTTTTCGATTACATGTCTGGCCAGTCCTCGCTTCTCACTCAGGGGCATCTGGGCAGCAATGCGCTGTTCTGCCTCCTCCCGGCTCAGGGAGTCGCGCTGCATGAGCCGAGACAGCTGAGTGGCGGGGTCACTGAGGATGAGAGAACAACAGACAGACATACAGACAGACAGAGAGAGAGAGAGAGAGAGCCAGAGCTACAGAACCACTCATCATTAAAATGACCCAACACCTTCTGACCAATCAGAATCCGGATTTCAAAAGCGACAAATATTAATAACGTAAATACTATTAAGGTTGTGACTAGAGGTCTTACCAGTACACGACGACCGTGTGCTTCATCAAGTTAGTGAGACGACGCGTCTCGAACAGCAGAGGAACGTCCAGAATGACATACCGGTAACCTTATGGAGACAAACAGAAAGATTTATTAAAAAATATTTTAAATATTTCTCATACCCAAACATCTAAGACACAAAACAGTATGGAAATTTAAGAACGAAGAAGGAAGGAAGTGTGTGTGTGTTTTGGCTCTAACCTCGGATGAAATAGTACAGGATCTCTTTGAGCATGGCTCTGTGGATCTCGGGGTGTGTGATGGAGTTTAGCATTCTGCGTTTCTCAGGGTCAGTGAAGATGATCTGTCCGAGCTTCTGTCTGTCTATCTCACCGTTCTCCAGCAGAACGTCCTGCCCGAAGTACTGCACGAGGAGCCGGTACGCTCGGGTCTGAGGCTCCACCACTGTTTTAGCAGCACATATTAAACACAATGCACAGCAAAAACACAAAACAGTGCAGAACTGAATACAGATGGAAAGAACTGTACATAGAATTGTATATAGAACGAAGGATGAATGGAAGGAACAAAGGTATTGTGGACAGAAGGACAGAAGGAAGGAAGGAAGGAAGGAAGGAAGGAAGGAAGGAAGGAAAGTATTGTGGATAAAAGGAAGGAAAGAATTCCGCAAAATGGAAGTAAGGGTCATACAGAGGAATGAAGGACAAGCAGAAGTGCAACAAGGAGGAACGAAGAGAGGAACTGAATAAGGAAGTCACACGAGAAGTGTGGAAGGAAGAAATGAATGAAGGGAAAGAAGATTTAGAAGTAAGAAAGAAAGAAAGAAAGAAAGAAAGAAAGTTTATGTGTCTTTTTCCCTGTTTGTTCACCTCTCCTGGCCACGACATCTGCATCGATGACAGGACAGCCGAGACCCCGGAGCTGAGAGGACACGGTGCTCTTTCCTGAGGCGATTCCTCCCGTTAGTCCGACCAGAAACATGCTGCAACACAACAGCACACACATCATTTTCATTCATGAACTAAAATTCTAACAAAAAGGTAATTATTTTTCGAGCACAAGTGCATGACTCCTCCTCAGTCTTATAAAGCTGAAAGCGCCACCTGGTGGCCGTTTAATAAACTGCACTTTCGTTTTCACCGTGCAAATTAGTGCTTGTGAACGACACACTATTAAACACACTTACACGAAATACTATTCATTTACTTCAATAAATATGTATGTATTATTTAAAGTACTATTCCAAACTAAAATGCCGTTTTATTAAATTATTACTAGCCGGTTATAATTTAACGTTATATACCTTTAGAGAAGAGCTAGCTAGCGTCTATAACTATGTAGTTACTGCGTAATAACATGAATAACTATTATTACTAGTTTATAGCTAACTAACACCTGGAAACATCCTGCAGGATTTATATGTTAATGTTAATATTTTTAAGGTTAATGTTTCTCCAACTTACTAAAACGTTGTTGTTGACTTAAATAAGGTATAAACAATGTAAACACGTCCTAAACACGTCCTGAACACGTCCTGAACACGTCCTAAACACGTCCTGAACACGTCTGAATCCTTCCACAGGAACTGAAAATTAAATTAATTTCATAAGCGATACCATGCAATAATTCATTATACAGTTTTTCAGGAGTTTGTCTGTTCTGACACATAATGACACAAACAATATCAGCACAAATCACTCGTCAGAGTTTTGACCGACGGATGAAGACAAATACCGTGTCCCATTTGGCCAAATGTTGCGATGGTTAAGTCCTAAATAACGCCCTTGTTCCCTACATATGCGCCCTTAAAAGGGGGAGTGAATCCGTATCTGAACGCGTTATGTAGTGCACTTCGTGTCGACTGTAAGCCATTTGGGATTAAACCCAAATGCTTCTCCTATGAGGGGAAATGTGTTGCTGCTGCCACCTGCTGGACTGGAGGATAAGAAGATAACGTAGGCGGTGAAGAAGAAGCTAGTGACTTTTATATCAAAGTGAAAAACAGGTAAAACAAAGCTACAAAATATACGCAAAAAAGAGCTGACAAATAAATGGCAAGAAACATCAGATGAAAAACAAACTGAAAGCAGGTGAGCATAATCAGGAGCGATGAGGTAAAAGGTAAAGAAAGGGGAAAGGTAGATGAGGTAAGTGGAAAGGTAGATATGAGGTAAAGGGGAAAGGTAGATGAGGTTAGAGGAAAAGCTAGATGAGGTAAAAGGAAAGGTAGATGAGGTTAAGGGAAAAGCTAGATGAGGTAAAGGGGAAAGGTAGATGAGGTAAAGAGAAAGGTAGATGAGGCAAAGGGGAAAGGTAGATGAGGTTAAGGGAAAAGCTAGATGAGGTAAAGGGGAAAGGTAGATGAGGTAAGGGGAAAGGTAGATGGGGTTAAAGGAAAAGCTAGATGAGGTAAAGGAAAAGCTAGATGAGGTAAAGAGAAAGGTAGAGGAGATAAAGGTTCATAGTTATAACCTGTGTTAAAACTGACACAAACCGTTTATAGCTGCTATAATATAAGCTAAGACAACAGGAACTAACTTGGTTCTCAAAAATTCTTTTGTAAATATAAATGGATGATGGTGTAGAAAATGTTTAGTCTCATTAGTGTTGAGACATTAATGTGGTTTAAGAGGATTAAAACACACATTATCGGAATAAAACTATTATTTGAAAACAAATTTTGGTGGTTTTCTTTACATCAAACCTCCCATGAGTGTTTTATTCTTTCCGTTGTATTCATTAGCCGCTACTTAACATATTCATTTGAAGATAATTTAATCAATCAGTCAGTCATTTAGTAGTTTAGTAAAGGGCTTAAAGTCTTTTTTATTGAAAATCACTTAATTTGTCACAAAGTTGTTTCTTTTTGTAAAATCTCATTTGAACTTGAATTTTTTTCATTTAAAGGTGAAAAAAAAAATCACCAGAGAAACGTGTAAAACCAATATGTAAACGAGTTTATTATGATGATGTCTTGGAAGAATGTACAATCAAAACGATGCTTTTTTCTTACAATTAGAAGGCTTAGAATTGAAATGTGACACGGAAAAGCTACGATTGAAAATATGAAAAGTCTGAGCCGATTTTATGTAGCGTCAGGATGTCCGTCCGTACTTCGGTCCAGATTAACGAGATAAATATTTACACATCTTCTCAGAGCATTCGCAATCACGTTAGCCACGTTGTCAATATACACCGACGGATGCTTACGGACAGTTGCCAGTAACGACGGAGAATGGCTTCTGTTTCAAAGGGAGCACCTTTAAGACAGGAAAATTCACACACACAAACCATACTCACAGAGAGTAAACAATCCTCTCTATACAATACTCTCTATACAATACGTAATAATTACACAGTAAAGCAGAACTCTACATTTTTTGGGTACAAAAGTCATTCGTTTACTGAAAACAAGAGTTGAAAATCATGTAACATATCTAAAACCATACGGCTAGAAAAAAGGGGCCAGTCATCATTTATATAGAAAAATTTCAGGGACAAAGTATTGAAATCCTCATACAATTAACACAGATTCTGCAGCACACAAAGGCAAAAAAGGGTTCTTTTAGGTTCCCCATAGAACTCTGTTTTTGAGGTGCTAAATAGAATCTTTCAGACAAAACAGAAATAAAACAAATAGACAAAAATAGCAAAACAGATTTTTCGACATTTTAGTTTCTGGACTCTTGCGGGGGAAAAAACCATCTTTAAACCAAACCATCTTTATGTAACAAACCAAAGAAAATCACTAGGGTTCTAAAAAAAAGGTTAAAAATGAAACCCTCACAGATCATCAACACCTTGTATTTCTGTACAAGGGTTCTTCGAGGGCTCTTCAAGGGTTCTTCAAGGGGTTGGTTGGAGTGGTATAAAATAGTTCTACTGTCTACCAAGAATCTAAACAGAACCTTGAAGGGATAAATCTAAGAAATCCTCAAGGGCTCTGGGGAAAAAACACTTTGTAAAACAGCTTCTTAACTTTTAAAGTTAAGAAAGTAAAGGTAAAGAAATCCTTCTGAAAAATAGACCAGTGAAGGGATAAAATAAAAACATTCATGGAAGGAAGGAAACCTTGTCGTGATAAACAGAACCTTGAAGGGACAACTGAAAAAATTCCTTTGTTTTGTGTTCTGAATTCTGGCAAAATAAAAAAGTTCTGTTGTTTGTTGGTTCTCAGCTACCAAGGAACCAAAACCTTAGATCCTTAGTCTTCCAGATAAATCTTTCTACTCAGATATTTAACATTTCTAGCAATAAGAAAAAGACAGTTACAGAAACCCAGAAAACAAAAATAAGGTGTCCATGATACTTTACATATATTTGTTAATAAATTCGTATAATTATATCTGGTTTGACTGCTCACTTGAATTGAGCTGATTTCACCCAAAACTCGCTAAATCAAAAACAGGCACAAGTTGTTGTTTTTTTTGTGTTTTAAATGTTGTATGGCTCCATCAAATAGGCAAAATATTATCCTACATGTTTAAATAACAGCACTAATGTTTAAATAGTCAGATTATTTTATGATAAATCCATTTGTATTTACATGGTGCGTATATCGAGTGGTATATTATTAAAGCACCAACAGCAACAGGTCAGTGTTACAGCAGGTAGAAGAGATCCAGTCAGGGTGAACTGATGCTTTTTGGGATCTACAGTATGATCGTCTTAGGCATCTGGTGTCATTTTGGTTCAGCAAAAAAAAAGTCAAGATGTTTTTGGTGCCTGACTTTTGCTTCTTTAGTTTTGTACTAGAGCTATGTTCCAAAATAATGACATCGTGTTGTCAAATGTATCACAAATTTATAAAAAATATATTTCTTTTTAAATTTCACTTGCAGCGAAAAAATTTTTTAGCTTTTGGTCACATTGTCACATTTTAGTGCAAACCAAACTGTTGTTTCAGCTAATCAGTCGTTTTATTTTATTTATTTGTACCTTCTTTTTTTTTTCCAGAACCAAACCAGAAGTGCTTAGAAATACCTGTGCTTCCACTGTGCTTTGATTTAATACAAGTCACAAGTTGTTGGAGGTTTTTTCCCCTTAAAAACTGAACCAAAAATGTCTCAAAAAGAAAAAAAATATTTTGTTTAAAAATTAAGGATGTTCTAGTACACTAAGAAAGTGAGCGTCATTATGTGGTTGTATGAATTTTACATGAAAGCACAATGGAGACCAGAAAAGTTCAGAATTCTCAGCAACAAAGCAGCATTACATACACAGTTAAGAGTGATTACAGAGAGTGGACAGAAAAGACAGTAAGAATTACCATGCAGTTAAAGTAAAATGCACTGATGGATAGCAATTAGCACCAAATATTTCACACAAGGTTTGTTGTTTTTGCCCTCCAACAAGACATCTCGGCGCCATTTTGGCTGTAAAACATTCTCCCAAAGGATAAACACAGCACATTAAATTCCCCCTATTGTCATACACCATAGGAACTATTTTGCTCAGTCATAAAAAGTCTTCATATACTACATCCCATGCATATAAAAGCTACTATATACACAGGATTCCCCCAGTTGATTTCTCAATTCTGATTGGTCAGAACGTCTTCTGATACTTTACTGTTTCTATAGTAACAGCTGTTTCAGAGGTCCTTGCTTGGTGGATGCAACTTATTTAAAAAGTTGCTTAGATGGTTATGTTTTTTTGGTGAGGAAACGTTCATTTAACATTCATTCAGTTTGAGTGATTTGAATCAACATGCAACTTTTCTGCCACAGGAAAGTTTTCAAGATTTCTTAGTTTCTCTGTAACTTGACAGGTTGCGTGAGTTTGTTTGATTAACTTTAAAGAGATTTTAAGGGAATGCATGTTTATAGCTGCTAAAACAGAAATGACACTTTACAACAATAAACATACATGTAAGCGAATAAAAAGTAAAACTCTCACAATATTGCTGTTATAAGTGGAATAAAACACTTAGGAACATGCTGTCCATGGAAAATAATTCAAAACAATTTGGTTATAGTTCAACCCTATCCTTGATTATTTGCAGATTACTTTGCTATAACAGTATTGTGTATGCCATTGCGTTTTATAAACTTACTTTTTACTTAATGCACTCTTTAAGATTTCTTCATTACAACCTTTCCCCATTCAGGAAGCAGCTGTCTGATTAAACCAATATTTCAATATAACATTGATAGAAAATGTTTTGGAAGAAATGTCTCGTGTTTGGAGCAAAGTCAGATTTGTTTTGTCTGGCCCTCATGTTTGAGATTGGTCTAAATATCACGGTTGGTTGTTAACTTAAAAATAGCAGCAGTTCCTTTGATTGTGAACGTGGCTAAAGTGCAAGGTTGTGTATACTGATTAAAAAAAAAAAAAAAAAAGGTTTTTTGACATTGAAATCAGTCCCAAATGTGATCTCTGGTAAATTCTGGTAAACTTAGTAAATATTGTAAACCACGATAAAAAGTTATTAATTATTATGGTCTAAAAAGTTTATATTGGCACAGAAACGTATACAGAAACAAATCATTACCTGTACAAACATTGTTTCAGACATTAGGGAAAAAAACGAAAAAAAAACACGACTAAATAAATACATTAAAAACAGGAATGAACAAATTAAAAAAATTACTTTAACTGCATCTAATAAAATGATCTAATAAAGTAATAAACTATAAATGAATATTAAGTACTGTGAAATACACAAACATTAATCATTGGGAATGTTTGTGTCTATAAACCAGTATTTAGTGGTATCAACATTTAAAAGAAAGATTCATTAATAATACATGAATTAAATAACACATAATGCTTCCTGTCGGATCTGAGAATTTGGTACAGGTATGTACATGAAAATGTACGCTGGGAATATGAAACAGGATGTACACAGGAACACGGCGTGTTACAAAAACATCAAATACATCAAGTATGAACATTTGAAAACATCCAGTAGCGTAAAAGTTAACTTTCACTCTTCATCACAATGTCTCATCTTTTTTTTTTTTTTCAAAACAAGTTAACTCGATTATGGCACCATTCCAAAAGTCCACGACAACCACCAAGCTGAATCAGACGCAATTAAAACAGTCTTGTATGTAGTTTTCCGACTTCATTTGTGCCATATTTGATTGTAAACTTACGTATATAACGTACATTAAGAAATATTCTTATTTAAACCTACGGTAAAAATGGCATTTCATGTTAGGCTAAGGGACTTCAGCCAGGCATCATCGAGGTGAATATGTGTTATGACAGAGTGTCACCTCATCTGCTCTTCTGTTCCCAGAAACTCACCTTTTATCTACTCTCATATCCACATCAGAATTATAGATATAGTTTTTGTTAATATAAGGATGGTATTTAAATTACAAAATGATTTTAACAATGTTTTATTCTGCTAGGAGGAATTGAATTAAATTGCCCCAATATATGTAAAATTTTCTTTCAATCACCAACCTGAAAAAAATTGTGTACATCTTTGCTTATATCCGCATCGTTAAACAAGGGCATCACCTTTTTCCATGAAACAAGCTCCTTTTTAAAGATGATGCTTATTGTGCTGAAGTGTGTAACATGGTCCAGGACCCAGGTGGACACATTCTTCAAATGTAAAAAGGTTTGACTTGGTCTCTTTCTGTTACTGTTTTACTTCTTGGGATGGAACACCATAAGCGGCCGTTCCTCAATGCGTTGCCATGGACTTTTCTTGTTCTCATCCTTGTCATCTGGGTCATTATCATCCTCTGGGCTGGTGACAGAATCCCGTTGGGTCTCACTGTTGCTGCTACGTGAGCTGTTTCCCCGGCTTCGTCCTCTTCTTGGCATTGGTGACCCTCGTGGTTCCTCTGGACCGTCATCCAGTAGGGGAGTCAGTGGATTTTCGAGAGGCGAGCCTGCACCCATACGGCCAACTCCACTAGCAAGATCTAGAGGGTCATTATAAGGCAATTTCGAATAGTGCTTTCCCCCACTGCTGCTCCCTCCATGCACCTTCCGCCCATTTCCATGCCTTTCCTCTTTGCTCTTTCGTCCAGATGCTTGCTTGCGTTCCTGTTGAGTGTCTTGGAGACTTGTGTCCGGGCCGCAATCCTTACTGGTGCCAGCAGGGGCACTCAATGTGCTTTGAGCACTATGGTTACTGCTATTAGCTCCACTGTGAGCAAATTCTGAGGCAACATCAATGTAGGAGTGTCGCACATGAGCATTGGCACGCCCATCAAGAGATATGAACCAGGCACGAGGGTGTTGCTTGACTCCTAGTTCTCGAAGTTTCTTTTCGGTTAGTGCCTGGAGTTCCCCATTCATCTGTGCCATGGTGGAATCGTTAAAGAGCACTGGAATGTGCACTGGTGCTGACGGACCTCCAGATGCCCACACATTCTCCTCAGAACCGTCTGGAGACCCAACTCCTTGCTGGGCTTGCATCTGGCCTGATCCCTGGCATTGGACCTGGTGACCTTGGCTCCCGAGAACTCCACTGCTACCACCATTACCTGCCCCTCCTTGGCCTTCCCTTTCCCTCTCAGCCTGACTCTGCCCATCCTTTCCAGCTTCAGAACCACCAAACTCAGATGACAGACGCATATAGTGTGCTGGAATGACCAAGGTTGGAACCATGCTGCGGTACATATTTTCTGTCATTTGATCTAAAGAGCTGCAGAATATGATCTGACCAGGTTGTGTGTTCAAGGTTGTTGGACGAGCAAGATGGTCCTGACTTTGGGAAACCTGTGAGTATTCTGGTGGCTTGTCCGAGAGAGGTGGAGAAGGTGGGTCAGCCGTGTATCCACGATTATCATTAGCGACATGTCTGCGGCGGTACTCGTTATCCTTGACATCTGGGCTGTATTTGCGACTATAGTCTTCGTGAGGAAGGGTACTCTCGTGGGTGCTTGTTTCTGTGGAACGATGCACCTTCATAGGGAAGCTTTCAGCACCTCGCTGTGCTCCTTTGGACTGTTTATTTTTGGATGAATGGCGGAGTTTGTGTGCCGGTACATGCTTGGTAAACTCTTCACGTGCACTCTTGTATTCGTGGGATGTAGAGGCATCAGATTTGCTGGCCTCTGTGTCACCATTGGTGGAGGGGGCTTCAACATGACCACCACAGATAAGGTTGAGGCGAGAGGTGGAGGTGCCCTGGTCTCTTCTGGAGTTGCACAGGGCAGTTGAGACTTGTCCCTGCTTTTGCTGTCTCCGAGGCTTCAGACACCTCCGTCTATCAACAAGAGACAAAAGCAAGACCGTGAGTGCATGTACTATGTCAGTTGATTCATAGTCAAGCTTCTGTGAAGACTGCTTCAGTTAAGACTTTGGATAATCCAATATTAAAATAATAAAAAACAATAAAAACTGACATGCCACAGCTACCAACCTGCAGTAGTAAAGAAGAACACAGAGTAGTACCAGTACAAGCAGAGCCAGAGAGCCCAGTATAGAGAGCAAGATAAGGGTATGGTATGTTGTGATGTCCCTCAGGCTTGGATGAGACAAACCAGGTCCTAAAATGTAATCAGAGTTTCCCTAATGTATCATTGTCATTGCACTATTATTATACATATAGAAACACTATTAAGCATTCCATATAAAGAAACAGGTTGCCTTTACACGTAATCGTCTAAAACCTACCCTTAATACAGAGAACTTTCGCTACGTAATTTATTGAAGTAGCCTTAAGCCCCCACCTCTTAATCGAGCTGAAATGTGTCTATTTTTTGAGCTGGTGAGTTTGATTCAGGATAAACCTGCATGTATATTTTACCCGATGCAGAGGGAAAGGCCGCTATCCAATATCCTAACCGTGAAGCCATGAAGTCCCATGTAAAATGAGAGCCGTCTCTTCTGATGTAGCCAGTCCCATTTCTCATCCAAAGTCCTGGAAAAAGCAATATCATTGTTCGATACAAATTAGAAATGAGGGTAGAACAGTTACAATTCATTCATTCATTTTCTACCGCTTATCCGAACTTCTCGGGTTACGGGGAGCCTGTGCCTATCTCAGGCGTCATCGGGCATCAAGGCAGGATACACCCTGGACGGAATGCCAACCCATCGCAGGGTACACACACACACACACTCTCATTCACTCACGCAATCACACACTACGGACAATTTTCCAGAGATGCCAATCAACCAACCATGCATGTCTTTGGACCAGGGGAGGAAACCGGAGTACCCGGAGGAAACCCCCGAGGCACGGGGAGAACATGCAAGCTCCACACACACAAGGCGGAAGCGGGAATCGAACCCCCAACCCTGGAGGTGTGAGGCAAACGTGCTAACCACTAAGCCACCGTGCCCGAACAGTTACCAAATAAGACATTAAAACATAGAACAAGGAAGACGTATAAATGGCACAACAAAAATATTTTTGCTCTCGCAGGTAGATTGCAAGCTTGAATTCAGATAATTCCACAGCCATCCATGTCCAGGAGGCAAGGGAGTAAAATCGGTTATGTCAAATACAGCAACGATTGTGGGCATCTGTGAGTTCATGTGTGTGGAAGAGAATCAAAGGCACCTCTCCTAGGGTTTGTTAGGCTGCTCTGTGACTCAGCATGATCAGAATTTTAAAACAATGAAGTTGGCTGACTTCACACATATCAGTAGAAGCATGTTAGCCTTCACCTTCCCCGGCTGGTATCTGTCATATGTATTGTAGGCTGGATGGTGGGTGGGAATTAGCAGGGAGAGATGGCAAATAAATAAATAAAAGCAATAGAACAAAATAAAGGACAAATATTGACAGTAAAATCAAAGGATCGGTCCTGCAAGATGTATATTTAAATTCTAAATTACATCAGCTGAAAATCTGACAGAACAAGAAACAACAGTGTCATCAGCATACAATAACAGCAGAGGCCACAAAATGGAACACTGTGACACAACATATTTTACATTTCACCATTTTCATAAAGCACCCTTCATAAAGCACATTACATAAATACACAAGCTAGGGGGGGGCACGGTGGCTTAGTGGTTAGCATGTTCGCCTCACACCTCCAGGGTTGGGGGTTCGATTCCCGCCTCCGCCTTGTGTGTGTGGAGTTTGCATGTTCTCCCCGTGCCTCTGGGGTTTCCTCCGGGTACTCCGGTTTCCTCCCCCGGTCCAAAAGACATGCATGGTTGGTTGATTGGCATCTCTGGAAAACTGTCCGTAGTCTGTGATTGCATGAGTGAATGAGAGTGTGTGTGTGCCCTGCAATGGGTTGGCACTCCGTCCAGGGTGTATCCTTCCTTGATGCCCGATGACGCCTGAGATAGGCACAGGCTCCCCGTGACCCAAGAATAGTTCGGATTAGTGGTAGAAAATGAATGAATGAATGAATGAATTATTAAGATAAGTCTCCTAAGTTTCTATCTGTATGCATACCTGTGTTCATATTATACACCCACACAGGTATGCTGGTGGGCGACCGGACAAGGGAGTCCGAGGGCAACGGAACAGAGAAATGAACCGGCTCTGTGACTTGAACCTCACTGCCTTCTCGGTCAAACAGCTGGGCACTGACTGCAGCTACTACTGCCAAATCTGTCCAGATGTCCTCTCCTCCTACATGAACAAACAAATGTTATTTACACGCAGTAGATTATCAGCAAATATGTGCATCATTCTCAAAATCGATATTATTTTTACCATAATATCAATATCAATCTGGTATCTGACCTGTGACATTGTGTTCCAAGGCCAGGAGGTAGGGGAAGTAATTGATTTCACTCATATCTCTGGCAGTGGTCAAAACAGCAGTCATTTCAGAGAAGGAGGAGTTCAACTGCAAGCTCCGCCTTGGGATGTGCAGCCACGGCTGACTCCGCCCTCCTGTGTGATCATATCAGGGTTGTAGTTTTATTTAATTAAAACCGATATTAGAGTCACAAAGTAAAAGACATTTTGAACATTAGTAAAACCCTCTTTGTGACAACAATGTGCATATTTCTGAGAATAACCTAGCAACACTGCATCATTAATTTCCTGAAGATCGTCGGAAGAACAAAAATTATATCTCCTTCTTTTGTTTACATTTACATGATGTAGACTGAAAAAGTTACATTTGAAAGTTACACAAATGACAAAATATTCATTATTATTTTTAAAATCAATCATTAGAATGTCCTTGATGTACTCATAATGTCAGCATGGATGCTAGTAATGCGAAATAAATGTTATGTTCTTGTCACATCAATGCTATTATTACTATTATTATTATCAGGAGTATTCTAGCCATGCACAAGAGTTTTGAGGAGGTTGTTGCTATGACAACAGTAGCAGGAAATAGTAAATATACAGTATGGAAAAGTACCTGAAGACATCAAGGTTGTGTGTGTGTGCATGTGTGAGAGGCTATCACACTTGACTTTTGCTGTAGGCTACATAGTTTGTTTTTAACTTTTGGTGTAGGCTATATAGTGAATTTTTTAGAGTAACCCCATAATAGGCGGCTGAGAGTCGACAACATGTAGTCATCCAGCAGGCTATCTGGCAGCTTGATAAAGACCAAACTTTGTTCAGTGGCATTCGATACAGCAGATGAGTTTGCCAAGTACATCCCAAAAGAACTGAAACTAGACCCAAAAAGACCCCTGATTTTTTTTTTCTTCTATTTCAGCATTTGCGTGGAGAAACAAGGTCACTGTGGTACATGCATTTCTATGTTTTGACATTCTCTTCCCTTACCTAGTCTTTTTCAAAATATCTTACAATAGACATCATTCTGTACACCATAGACACTGTCTGCACTCTCAATTTGCTTTTGTTTGCATAAATATATTAGATTTAATTCTCACTGAGGAGTATTGTCAAACTATCCCAATTCTTCTGGCAAGAGTGGCACCTAAAAATGTGCATAGCACAAGCATTGGGCAACATGAACATTGCCCCAGTGAGGTTCTGTTGGCACCAATGGGCGCAATAGAACATCTGTGTTTATTCAAAACAGGGTCATTATTATATTATATGGAATTATTATGGAATATGAATCTGTGAACAAGCCACTACTAATCACCATCACAGCACTGCTACTCAATATCTAATGCATTTCGTACCTGGAGAGCCATGAAACACATGGATGACATCATCATAGAGGATGAGGGTTCCTGGCCTTTGAGCCAGAAGGTACAGGCTGACTGAGGAGAATACTGCAATACAGATGAAGAAAGAGAATTATAAAAGATTGCAAGTGTTTTATACACATTAATTTCAAGAAGTAAACACTTGTGTTTATAAAGGTGATGTCACCATACGTTTACTCGTTTACGGTTATATTTTAATAGTCAAGATGAGGTCTTGTCCCAGCATCTGTTCATTTCTGTAGTTGAAGCCTAAAAAAATTCTGAGTCACTGCATTTCCATCATCTACATTTGTTCCCAATGCAGGAAATGATGAGATGATGCATCTCATCTAGCATCATTCAGCATACAGACAGATTAGAGCAATCCACTTCACACTACATCATCAGTTATTTAAGAAACCTGATTCCCGTCGCTCTTTCCAACATCTCTTCTGAACACTACAAACATAAAACTCTTCAACACTAAGGAAGCAGAAACCCGAGGCATCTCTCAGTCTGACCTTGGAACTGGATATTTAGATATATAATTAGATTATAGTTTATGAAATGATTGCGTTCATCTTATTCATTCATATATCACTGTATTAGTTGTTTTTTTGTTTTTTTTTACCCTTTGTTGCTTGCATTTATGTTAAACTGCTATATGCTTATTCAGTCCGCATTTACCCCAATTATAAGTGTTAGTATTTAAATGTGATGGTCTAAATTTTCACTTATGTCAGCATTTCTGACTACAGTCCATCATGAGAAGGAACCCAGCAAAATTCCGAATTTCTTTTTAAACGCTGAAAAGTTTCCTATTAGAAAAGTGTTTTCTCTACCATATGTATCATAAGAGGTCAAGAATTTATTAGATTACTGGAAGTAAATTAAAATTAGAGCTTAAAGATTATTATATATCTGTACACACCTATACAATAAAACATTTTGCTTGTTATTTCTGAGCCACCCCAAAAGGGACACGTAAAAGATTCTGTGAATAATAGTTGATCATATGATCTTATGTGGTTGTGTGGTCTCTGTTAACAAGCAAATCATCATCTCTGACTGTTACAAAACCCTGGCGCTGAAAACCGCTTCTGTAAATGCACAGCTCCTTACAGAAATTGTCACTGTATCAACATTAAGACACACTTTGTGTTGAGGATCGTCCCCATGAATCGGCTGATTTGAATGAAATGAATCATCACCATCTCACCAGTCAGAATTGAGAATTCAAAGAGTGAGGTGGCTTTATAGATTAGGGGTTTTTTTTTTTACCCCACTGTTTACTCACAGGGTACTTTGTTGGCGTGCCAGGGCACTGAGCTGGTGACGTAATCTTTTCGAGATGCTGTGATGATTACCCATGTGCCCGTACGGTACTGGAAATACACCACTACCGCATCATCACTGGCCCCCTGGCTGGATGCCAGCACACTCCGGTTGCCATGGACAACGATGGCAGCATTGGACAGGGGCGAAAGGTTGCCGCTGTCGAAGACCTTCACCCTCACCTGCACCTCTGAAAGAGGGACATCGTACACAGTCAGGCAGGCATATGTAAAAAGGAAATCTCCAAACAGAAACACATTAAATATGTTTAGATTTACGCTTTAAGAGATTATAGTGATAATTGATTGATGGTGCTGAAATTTCATTCCTCCTGCTAGAAGTTTGCAGTTGGCTTCACAAAAGGACATAACACAATACTGCCCTTACAGTACATCGCATCAATCCAGATGCAAACGTCATATGACAAGAGTTTAGGTAGTTAGCAAACTACGAGACTGAGACATTGACTGTGATATAATCCTGAAAACTGAAGCTTTAGTAGTTAATGTGTCAAATGACATTGTGGGAAATGTAGGACACTGTAATCCAGTGAAACAATAAAGTGAAAATACAGCTTAAAAAAAGTTTCAACTAAAACATCATTCATTCATTCATTCATTCATTTTCTACCGCTTATCCGAACTATTCTCGGGTCACGGGGAGCCTGTGCCTATCTCAGGCGTCATTGGGCATCAAGGCAGGATACACCCTGGACGGAGTGCCAACCCATCACAGGGCACTAAAACATCAGTGCAAGAGAATATTAAACAGTATATATTTATTTATTTGTTTATTTATTCATTTGTTTATTTATTTATTTTCCTTAGCTCTGAATCTGGGATGGTGCACAGTTACACGTCGACACATCCCTGGTCTCGCACGTGCAGTATGAGCTTTACTGCCTTATGAACAAAAGCAGTGTAAGGCGCGTGTGGCGTGAGTTCCTAATTTGCATAAATGACAGCACTTAAGACGCAAAATGATGTCATCTGATTGGCTCATGCTGTAGAATGATCATTTAAAAAAATACATGCTATCAAGGCGGCTATAAAATCAACATCTACTGAATAAAATGGACCTCACTGAGGACAAAAATGAAGACAGGTTTGCAGCAATATACACAATATACATAATATACACAACATACACAATATATACAATATACAACATAATACACATCATACACAATATACACAAGATGCTGCTTTGGAGCATAGTTTTATTATAAGAAACTGAATGCACTACAATTCCGTTTGAACACAAAACAAAGGATTTGGATTTGGGGTTTTTTATTTTGGTTGATGTAAATGATTAGAGATTAGATCCCATACTCCGACGCTCCCCACCCTTCATCCCCGCATCTTTTTCTCCTGCACTCACCGGGATCCGCCACTGATTTCCCGCAGGTCCGCTTGGCGCAACACAAAAGCAGGAGGAAGACGACAAAACGGCACACGCGCTCGGGCGGCATCGTCAATCCTACATTGCTGTTCCCAACACCTTAGCCATTTCTTTCCATCCGTCTACGTGAGTGCCTTTTTCTACCTGTTTTTTGTTGTTTTTTTTATTTAAAGATGGTTGTTGCTAGGGGCGTTTCGCGCATCCTCACAACGACGCATCCCTCATCCACCGCTCCACTTCCTCCCCCTCATGTACTGAAGCTTTATTGTCTCAAGCGAAGAAGACAAACAGTGACATCTATTGGAGGGAAAAGAGCATTGCGCGATAAAGAGGGCCTTGCATTTACGGCCACAAAGCGCTAGAGGGCGCCATTTACCTGCTTTACGATCAATAATCACTTCAGACCAATGAGCTACTTCACTTTATTTAAAAAGACAACAATGCGTTTGTAATTTCATTCTTTCTTTATTTTATTTTTGATAAGTAAAGGATGAAATAATTAGTGACCCACATTGCTCTCTCTTTAGTTCTGTACCCCATTATTCTTTCTTTTTTTACCATTTATTTAAATCCAGTTTCTTTCCATTTCCTGTCTGTCATTTTTGCATTTCATTTTACTTTCTGTATTTTAATTTTCTATCTATCTATCTATCTATCTATCTATCTATCTATCTATCTATGTCCAACAAAAAAATTAATACAAAACGACATCCCAGTCTCTCTCTCTCTCTCTCTCTCTCTCTCTCTCTCTCTCTCTCTCTCTCTCTCTCTCTCTCTCTCTGTCTCTTTCTCTCTCTCTCTCTCTCTCTCTCTCTCTCTCTCTCTCTCTCTCTCTCTCTCTCTCTCTCTTTCACTCTCTCTCTCTGTCTCTTTCTCTCTCTCTCTCTCTCTCTCTCTCTCTCTCTCTCTCTCTCTCTCTCCCTCTCTCTTTCACTCTCTCTCTCTGTCTCTTTCTCTCTCTCTCTCTCTCTCTCTTTCACTCTCTCTCTCTCTCTCCCTCTCTCTCTCTCTCTCTCTCTCTCTCTCTCTCTCTCTCTCTCTCTCTCTCTCTCTCTCTCTCTGTCCTTCCATTCCTGTGAAGGTAAATAAGTAGGACAGACAGTTATTGCCCTTTAGGGAAGCTCTACTTAATCCTCTTCTTTCTTAAATTAAAGGTCATTTCTTAATTAAGCAGGAATAAAGTATTTACACATTCAGGTGACTGCGTTAGCTCGAGTGTGAAAGCGAACACACGTCAACAGTTGTTAACTACTGATTACACTCCAGACACCTGAGATTATTTACGTTTCGTCTCGACAGTGGAGTAAAGAGACTCTTCCTGCATGGTTGGGTTGCTAAGGTTTTACTAGGTGGTTGATACACAACCACAGTTGATGTTCGCCTAAGTGGTTGCTATGATATTCCTCTCAGTTGCTAAGGGTGTTGCTAGTTGGTGGCTGGGTGGCACTTGGTGGTACTTGGTGGTATTTGGTAAGGTATCCCACTTGGTGGCTAAGTTCTTCCTCGGTGGTTGACATGCCAACACATTTGAGTGATAAGGTCTTTCAAGGTTGCTACAGTATTCCAATTGATTACTAAAGTCTCTCTGTGTGATGTTGATAAACGGTTGCTATTCTGTACCATTTGGTTTTTATTGCGTTGCTACTTGGTTGTAATGATATTTCAGGTGGTTGCTTGTGTGCTGCTAGTTTAGGGTTACGGTTATGTTGCTACACAAACACGGTCACTTCCTAAGGGTTTGCCATGAGAGTCCAGTTGGTTGCTATGGTATACAAGGTGGTTTCATGGCTGTTGCTTTGTCATTGCTTGTTCGTTCCGTTTGGTATTAAAATATTATAACTTTGATCCTATTAACAGTAAATGGGGCAATTCATCAAGTAAATCTTCTGTAGTAATGTCATTCTGCAAGTGTTACAGTATTACAGACCGCGTCCCATATGAAATTTTAATAACGTTCACATACAAATTACACTTTAATATTTTTACATTTTCACTTGTTCTAGTTTATTAAATGTTTTAATCTCGGTTAATCTGTCTCCTTCCTGGATTTACACGGCACTGCGAGAACATCTGGAAGAAGATTCATCACACACTGACACACACACACATACATACGCCTGTTTCTCAGAGTCAGGAAAATTAGGTCAGTCTGTTCTAACAATAAATAAAGAGTGAATTTCAAACAACAACATCAACAAACACACACACACACACGCACAATTAAACCCCCAGCAGAGTTGAACAAAAGTGTTTTCTGAAGGTGAAAGTGCATATAAATAATCTGTATGATATCTGTATGATATTTTATATATATATCCATGTTAAGAGTCTGTTTTATTTCCCTTTAATCAAATAATTCTGGGGCAAATTCAGTTTTGTCATTATTAATTGTGTAATTGTGTCTCATTAAACACTTTAATAGGTCCATGTTGGAAGGCTATTCAATACCATGGCCTTTTCACGAGATTTACATTGTCAATAAACATTTCATTAAAAGCTCCACAAACAAGAACCAAGGATGAATTCTCAAATCTGATTGGTCAGAAGGTGTGGATTCTTTTTCTATAACAGACACTCTGACAGTGATTACGTGTATAACTCAAGTCACAGGTTTATATTCAGGCTGCCTGAGGGTTCAGTGCAAAACATTTCTATGTGCCATTACTTTATCACATATTCTTCATCACATGTTCCCCGAGCTCTCTGCTGAAGTCTGAAGGTATACCTATGACCTCTGCTGGGTTTTCAGCATTTATAATTCTATGGATGGAAGACCAGTGGTTTGTTGGACATGATATAAGAAAACTGAAAGGGGTCATGGAGTGAATGGGATATGTTGATTATGACGATGAGGTTTTGAACCATATATTAGAAATTCTACCTTTAACCTTCTCATGGTCCATGTCAGTGGTTACTCTGTCAGAGATGACTTAGAGATGTCATGTAGACAGACCTTCTAGCTGACAGCAGAAGGTCTGGACCACCCAAAGATGGGGTCTGACTGACAACCAGGGTGTTTTGTTTAGTGTCATGTTTTGGGGCTGAAAATGCTCATCTCCAGTTTACAGTTGTAAACATGACAGCTTCTTTGTTGCATGACAGAAGTGTGGCATCACAACAGCTTTGTTTCAAGGCGAACCGTTAAAGAAATGATAAAATCAAAACCAAGCAGCTGATGGGTTCTAAACTCCTGAAGTGCTTGTTTTCAATTTGTGGCTGTGATGTCTGAGGCTGAAACTAGCGTCTACTTGTGACTGGAAGGTCCAAAGTCACCAGATTCCAGTCCAATCCCTGTTGAAGGTCATCTCCACCAGCTCAAAGGGCAAAGCTTGATGGGTTTGCTGAGTTTCTCCAGTTTGTGTCATGAACACATGACACATTTCTCATTCTTGATCAACACCTTTGATAAGATAAAATATAACATATTTCTAAGGGTCATTGTTGAATGGTCTCATGAGGAACATGAAGAACATAACATCACCAACATTCCTGTATTTATACAAAAACAGCAAATTACTACAATTCCTTGAGCAAATATAACTGCTATATTGACGTTTCTGTGTTTGCTAAAACTCAAAGCTGCATTTAATCACTGAACTGGATTTATATTTTTCCCCCCTGCAATTTTAATCTTAGTTAATCTGCCTCTTGATGGATTGTAAAGTATGGCACTGTGAGAAATATCTGCAAAAAAATGTCCTTCGTTATACTGTAATTAAACGCGGCATGTCGTCTCTGAAAATGCAATTTTTCCGTTATTATTTTAAACCAGAATTAAGTAAATCTACCAGGTGATTGTGCTTTGTATATACATCGCTTCATGACACACATATAAACACACACACATAAACACACACAAATAGATATCTTGGCGTCTATTCTGGCTATGCTGCAAAGGTCATTACATCATAACACGCACACAAACACACACACACACATAAGCACACAGATTGATATGTAGGCTATGCTTGCTATGTTTCACACTTCATTTCATCCTTATAGGAAGAAATGAGGTATGTAGCATTCAGAAATAGAAAGTCGGCAAACCTGCTGTGTCACTTTTTTATCTTTCACACAACCATAAACACACACACACACACACACACACACATACACTCACACATGTCTCAGGGAAGCTTCCACTATCTACACAAAGAGGTCAAAGTCACCAGAGTCATCTTTTTCTACTGTGTGTGTGTGTGTTTGTGTGTGTGCGCGTGTGTGTGAGTTTGGCCACAGGTGAATGGTTAACACATATCCTCTACCTTTACTTTAAACAAATGTTTGAAATCTGGAATAGAACATTTCCTGTTGTTTAGTTTAACATCAAATTAGGCGTTTATTCAAAGCCGCATTATTAACAATGACAATGTAGAAAATGTTCTAAACCATTATTCCAGAATTTAGAGGCAAATATAAGATAAATATCACAAGCAGGAAATAAGTGAGCAAAGCTTCACCTTTATAGTTTATAATAATAATAATAATAATAATAATAATAATAATAATAATAATAATAATAATAATAATAATAATAAGGGGGCTATTAGTGGTAATAATAGTAATAATTAGGTTACTATTTATTAGTTTAATTAATTATTAGGTAATAATTAGTGGTTAGCACGTTCGCCTCACACCTCCAGGGTCGGGGTTCGATTCCCGCCTCCACCTTGTGTGTGTGGAGTTTGCATGTTCTCCCCGTGCCTCGGGGGTTTCCTCCGGGTACTCCGGTTTCCTCCCCCGGGTCAAAGACATGCATGGTAGGTTGATTGGCATCTCTGGAAAATTGTCCCTAGTGTGTGATTGCGTGAGTGAATGAGAGTGTGTGTGTGCCCTGTGATGGGTTGGCACTCCATCCAGGGTGTATCCTGCCTTGATGCCCGATGACGCCTGAGATAGGCACAGGCTCCCCGTGACCCGAGGTAGTTCGGATAAGCGGTAGAAGATGAATGAATGAATGAATAATAATAACAACAACCATAATAATAATAATTATTAATTATTATTAATAACAATTATTATTAAGAATATTTATTATTGTTGTTATTATTATTATTATTATTAATATTATTATTATAACTACTATTATTATTATTATTATTATTATTATTATTATTATTACTAATGCTTATTCTTGCCCCACTTCCTCCCCTTCATCCTCTTCATCCTCCTAGTAGTAGTAGTAGTAGCAGCAGTACCACCACCACCACTAGCAGTAATGGTTGTAGTGGTTGTAGTAGCAGTTATATTAAGAAACACTACTACAAGCTACTACACAATTTCTTTCCCCCAAGAAAAGCGTCTGAGAAACGCGTAACGAGCTCAAACCCTGCGGACAACGGAGAAGGATGACAGTGAGACACGTTCCATCGGGTTATTAACGGTCAGCCACGCCCACACGCGTGCCAATCAAAGCTCAGAACGTCAGGTTGCGGGTCTGAGCGCGCGTGCGGACGGTGCGTGATTAAACCGCGATGAACTTAAAGAGAGCGTGAAGTGGATCCGTGGATTAACAGGGGCTCGATTAGACTAAACAAACAAATAAAGAACAGAGAACGACACAGAAAAAGAGAATATTATGAACATGCATCGGATCATTCTTTTTCAGATTGCTTTTGCACGTGTGTTCTGATCTATTTTTATGGGGGAAAAACTTGCATCCTGGACTGGATAATATACAGCAGTGTTTGTGTCATGCAACAGCTTCACGCGCACACCTGGATTAAATAATCTCTGCTTTTCTCTGTGCATGGGAATGTGACAGCTCTGTAAATATGACAGCTCAGAAGTATGGAGACTGTTTCACACTAAAGACGCAGGAAAAAACCAGGAAAACCTCACTCATGTCAAACAGGACGTGGTTTTGTGAGCTGAACTGATTGACAAGCCTGAAGAAAATGCAGATGTGCCTGATGTTAAAGGTGAGAGTTCTCATTTCTCGAAACTATATGCAATATAACAATTACACAATATACAGTGATTTAAAAAAGGATGAACTACAGTATGATGTTGGTCTGTTTCCCATTTTTATTTTTCTTCCTGCAACATTTTCGTTTTGCTCTGAAGGAAGGAAACGTGATAGGACACGATGTTAGATGAACATAATCAACGAAGAGTCCGTGAGCCAGGACTTGACACTAAGGGCTCAAGTTATCACCTTGAAACTGATTACTTTTCAATCGCAGCACATCCTCAGAATGGTTTAATTTTCCTCTTATAAGCTTCCAGGACAATTTTTCAACATGTTATGAAAGAACGTTATGGAAGGATATCGTAGTACCTTTTATGTTGTTGACGCTTTATAGTCAACGTCGTTGAACATTCAAGCTAATTCCTGTTGTTAGTAGCTTTAATAGCTATACAACTCAAAAGAAAACTTTACTGTGTTGGAAAACGGAAGCGCTGGCACTGGAGACTCCTTCCAAAAACTTTGTAGGATAAGACGTTCGTATAGATCGTGCAGCCAAACGAATGTTGTTACTATAGTGACGATAACGTATCGCGACTAAACGTCAGTCAGAGCCGATGTTGTACATCCAAGTAGCTGTAATTGTGATTGCTGTGCTAAGCTATAAAAGGCTTTAAAAGGAATAAAACCCTTTGAGGTCATGCATTATGTTCTACATACATTTTTTGAACGGTTACACTGAAATGTTGATACTGACACTATTTTATTCCGTACATTCAATGATGATCAAAGTTCATGATTTTAAAGTATTTAGTATCCTCACGCATGCCGATGTGATGATCGCTGTGTTTATATTAGGCTTGTTATTACATGCAGACACAGAAGCTGAATCGTCAGCTGATATGAAGTGTTGACTTTGGCTTGTGTGCAATTTGTTCGTTTCTTAAAATAGCTTAGACAAAAACTCAGACAAAAAAAAAGATGTGGGATCAGCCGAATGCAAAAGAAATGACATATTCACGTTGAGCAACTCTTAACTCTTTTATCTCTCTCTCTCTCTCTCTCTCTCTCTCTCTCTCTCTCTCTCTCTCTTCTCAGGTCTTGTCAGTCTTGTCTTTTGTGGTTGTGAAGGTGCAGGCTGAGCTTACCTGTGATGCCATGCTATTTCTGGCTTCTGGAAACCACACATGTGCGTTTCAGTGTGTGTGTGTGTGTGTGTGTGTGTGAGAGAGAGTGTGTGTGTGTGAGAGAGAGAGAGAGAGAGAGAGAGAGAAACTTAACTCTCATATTAGGTAATTTAGGTAGCCATCCTCACAGTCCCATCAATGATAGACTTGTCATAAACTCGCTATTACAACACTATTATATTAGCATACATTCCACGCTACCAAAAAAAGCACAATTACTTTTTTTAGCTTCTAGTGGCGCTACAATTAGCATTTGTTTACCCATGACCTCTCTGTTTTTTTTTTAATAGGTTTTGTTTAAAAAAGCATAGCAGACTAGCAAAACAATTAATACAAGTTCGCAAGTTAGCTAAGTTGTGTGTCAGGTTGTGTAATGATAGCTAGAGAAATGTAACATTAGAGAAGAATAATAGCAAGTTTCAAATGTAGTGCACTTCAAAAAGGTAAACTAAAAATTGTGAAAAAAGTGAACCAAATTTAACAGTATTAATTACTTCTAGCAATGATGATGGATTACACATAGCAACATACAAATACTTATTCATTACAAGATGTTAGGAAAACTAGCCAAATATAACATGGGGAACATTAAAAAGACTTTTTCCTATTAAAAAAAAACAAAGGTAAACAATTAACTGCTAGTTAGCAGGTTACATACACGTTCTATCAGTCTGTCAGGTTATATTAGCCTTTTTTAAACTAAAAGCGAGTTGAAAAACATAGCAAACTAGCAACACAATTAGCAAGTTATATAAAATATCTGTCAGGTCGTGTTAGCCAAAAAGCAGACTGACTAACAGCTAACTAGCTGGTTAGCTAATGCTATATAATGTTAAGCTGCTTTTAAAGTTTATCCTGAGAGTCTTCTCTTTTATTTGTAAAAAACCCCTTGAGTGAACGGACGCCATGTTTTCGTAAATACCTCAACTGAAAACCTTGATTTTGATTAAACACCGAAACGAAGAGCTTTTTTGTTAAGATATTTATTTAAAACAAACTACAGCGATCGTGTCAGCGGGTACGTTACTGATTTATTTATATTTATGTACATGTTGGTTCTTTAGCTAAAACTGGTTAGCAGTATTGTGTTGAACTTTGAATGTTTCGCTTCTTTCGTTTGTGTGCGTGACTTGTTTTTTTGTGTCTCTCTTTAATCAGTGTACCATCTGGATCCTGCTAATCGCTCTGACACTAATAACTCGGGTATGTCTCATGGTACAGCTGTTATCTGTCGTGCCATCGTTTTCTTTTGCTGATGACAGATTAGTAATTCCGCTCTCTTTGTGTAGGTGTATTTTGCAGAACAGTTATTGATGGTATCGGCACCTGCTGGCCGCGCAGCATGGCCGGAAAGGTGGTGTCTCGTCCGTGTCCAGAGTTCCTCTATGGAGTCCGATACAACACCACCAGTAAGGAAAGATTTCGAGGTGTATCGATCTGATAATAATATATGAATTTAAAAAAAAAAATCAACATAAACAAGTAAAGAGTACTGGAAATTAGCAGCGTCTCAATCAGATCGCTAGTCCACTAGTCGGCCATTTTGGACGGCTGTATCTATAAATCCAAAATGTACCACATAAACCAGCAAGGGTCGATTCTTATTATGTTTCCTTACTTGAAATGAAAAGCTTGAAGCCTCACAGCTTGGGATAAAATGGTGGACAAACCGAACTCTCAGCCAGCTTCAACTACAGATATAACATTAGTGTGTAGTATTTTTTTTTTTTACTTTATTTGATATACTTTTAAGTGTTTACAGATCCACTAGCTAACCTACATATTTCTGTGACATAGAAACCTTTTTTAATGTATTTTCTTTTATTTTACAATTAGAGAAATGGAGAGAGAGAGAGAAAATAAACAAAGGGATCGGTTTTGATAACAACACCTTGACTAGACAGCTACAATTACTATGTGACATAAGGAAGAGCTACACAATTTTAGTGTAGATGAAATCTCTCTCTCTCTCTCTCTCTCTCTCTTTCTCTCTCTCTCTCTCTCTCTCTTTCTCTCTCTCTCTCTCTCTATCTATCTATCTATCTCTCTCTCTCTCACACACACACACACATACACGCACAGTGTCCCTATTCAAATGCCAATCTCTGTGCCCCATCTACTCTGACCCATTTTGTCCCATTTGCCCCTTGCTTTCCTAATACGGACAATATTTTCAGTTGGTATTGGTATTGTCATGGTATTTAGTTCATACTTGTGACCCAAAAGTGATACGATGATGAAAATGAATGAAAAAAACAACAACAATGCTTTATCATCTCATCCTCTAATATATAAAAATATTATATTATTTCTAATAGGAGCAGAAGCATGAGCTCACATATATTACTAAAAGAGTCAAAGATTCTTGTCTCTATTTATTTTTTTTCTTTGATCGTGGCATCCAAAAGCCACTCAGAGGATGGGAAAAGAGCTCGGAGGCACTTCTAAAAGCCGTGGGTGACTGTCCAAATAATTAGATCTTATATTAAAAATTGTATTTTATTTTTTTTAACCGAACAGCTGTGAGCCCAAGTATAGCATATATCTCACTCTCACTCACTCATTTTCTACCGCTTATCCGAACTACCTCGGGTCACAGGGAGCCTGTGCCTATCTCAGGCGTCATCGGGCATCAAGGCAGGATACACCCTGGACGGAGTGCCAACCCATCACAGGGCACACACACTCTCTCATTCACTCACGCAATCACACACTACGGACAATTTTCCAGAGATGCCAATCAACCTACCATGCATGTCTTTAGACCGCTGGAGGAAACCGGAGTACCCGGAGGAAACCCCCGAGGCACGGGGAGAACATGCAAACTCCACACACACAAGGCGGAGGTGGGAATCGAACCCCCAAACCTGGAGGTGTGAGGTGAACGTGCTAACCACTAAGCCACCGTGACCCCCAGCATATATCTTATTATTATTATTATTATTATTATTATTATTATTATTATTATTATTATTATTAATTAACATTCCTAAAAAGTTTGTGTGTTTATCTTTCAGGTCTGCTTGTCTCATTAGGCTTATGACCTTTGACCCTTGTACCACGGTATTGCTTGCGGTGTCATAATTAACACTGTTTAGACCTATAAGCAGTTTCCAGTGAGTCTTATTAACGATGGTTTTAAATATAAACTAATTATATTATACATTATATTAGCTTTGATTGGTCTTTTTAGTTTATAATAGAAGCTGTTTAATATTTTCAGGGGTGGTCTGGAGTCTGTGTTTCCTGTCGCTGTAGAGAGGATAATAGAAATAGCAAGCGGAAAGTTTATTCTTGGTTATTTTTACTTGAGAGCTTTAATGAAGTCAACATTCAGTACATAGCTAGACTGTGTGTCCTATGTACACGTTAGAGTAAGCGTGTATGTGTGTGTGTATGTATGTGTGTGTGTGTGCCCGCGAATGATCAGGCACCAAGGTATTCTTCACCTCTTTATTTAGTTTTACTGCCCATCAATCTCACATGGTAATCATTCAAAGAACACACACACACACACACACACACACACACTCAGATTTAACAGACTCTCTATGCCACACTTTCTCATAAACACAATACAAACATGGTAACTTTTGTTTCTCGGTGCTCTTGAATTCTCAGTTCTGATTGGTTAGGTTCTTGGAAGGAGTCTCCAGTGTCCGTTCCCCTTTAATCTCTCTGTCAGTGAGCAGGGATCAATACAGGGTTCCAGATTTTTCTCAGCTAAAGCAGTGACCCAGCTAGAGTATGTGTTAGAATTAAAGCGTGTTAGAATGTATTTGGATTTGAATAAAATTTATAATGTCACAATAGTGAAAATACAACAGCAGTTAATACAACAGCAGTTTTGGTAGCTTTATTAATTAAAGAACATCATATCATGTTTTTTTTAATCTATCTAATGATAAGCCACAGCAAAACAAGCTAAAAGTATAGTAGCTATTGACTTATTGTAGTAAATCTCTGTGAATTAAAAAAATGTAGATTTAGTGTAGGTTCTCACAAAGAGTGATCTCTTACAAAGTCTTGTTTTAAGACTCAAATAATGTCTATCTATTGGAAATATTATTATTTATTTGCTTCACCGAGCTCGCCAGTTAAATCACCAGTCTATAATGTACAATGACATCCGGACACGGAAAGTCGAGTGGGAACATAGCTGACCTGCATTTTCGTTTGCGTGCAGTTCAAAGGGTCGAATAGAGAACAGCGTGTCTCGCTCTCTGTACCCTCGCCAAGCCTTTTGCCGTCTCTGGCAGATGGGTGACGTCAGTCTGGAATCCTCTCAGAATAGCGGCAAGCACTACAGCAGGGACATTTTTAAACTAGTATCTTTGTAGGTTTGCTCACAAAATGAAAAATAGTGTGGATTTATTATAGCTATAGTCGGTAAGATTGACGGTTGTTTGTTAAAAAAAGTCAGGGACAAATGATGTAGTTAGACTCCACAATTACAGTTTCTTCACTGGGGAATTTGCATCGTTATCCATTTGCAAAGTTGTCCAGTGGGATTAGTGGGAGGTGCTTGTGCATTTGTTAATATCAGATTGAAAGAGTCTTTTTTGTATTAAACAATAAGAAGAAAAAGGATTCAGAATTGGGGGGCATGGTGGCTTAGTGGTTAGCACGTTCGCCTCACACCTCCAGGGTTGGGGGTTCGATTCCCGCCTCCACATGTGGAGTTTGCATGTTCTCCCCATGCCTAGGGGGTTTCCTCCGGGTACTCTGGTTTCCTCCCCGGTCCAAAGACATGCATGGTAGGTTGATTGGCATCTCTGGAAAATTGTCCGTAGTGTGTGATTGCGTGTGTGAATGAGAGTGTGTGTGTGTGTGTGTGCCCTGTGATGGGTTGGCACTCCGTCCAGGGTGTATCCTGCCTTGATGCCCGATGACGCCTGAGATAGGCACAGGCTCCCCGTGACCCGAGGTAGTTCGGATAAGCGGTAGAAGATGAGTGAGTGAGTGAGGATTCAGAATTGTTGAAAGTTTTCGAAATTTTGGATTGATCCTTGTTGACCAGATTTTGCATCTTACCCAGTTGCAGCTTTGCTTAACAAGCTGGTACAGATTTAGCTGTATTATTTAGCTAAAGAGATTTATCTATGGTTTGCCCTCATGAGTATGTTTACTTAGTTAGCATGAAATCGTCTCGCCCAAGCTAGCTCGAGTTTGTGTGGGTTTGATCGGTTGGATTCCTAATTCTTAAATAATACAGCTTTTATTATTAAAACTAAAAATCTTGATAAATGCTAAACAACAGTTTACGTATCTAACGTATCCGGCTTCATTTTCATTTCTGTAGATAAAATCTTCCGGAAGTGTCTAGCCAATGGGACCTGGGCCTCCAAAAGCAACTACTCTCAGTGCCAAGCGATTCTCAACATTCAGGTAACACACACCTACACAAAAATGCTTGCAAGGACAAGGAAGACCTTGTACAGCCAAGTAACAGGGATTTCATAAATTATGAATTTCTGTTAAATATAATGGCTAGAGAGCCACACATAACTAAGATAACATCCTGATAGACGTCTAGATAAACAAGCCACGGCAAATCAGCCAGACAGAGTAATAAATGTGGGGTTAGATACTGCACTCCCGAGTGACCTAACCTCTATAAAATGGAATATGAGAAGCTGGAGAGATTAGATGCAATATTAGAAACCTCTAAAGTCTTTCGCGCTCATTCAAATACAAGTGTTCTGAATTTCTACTAGCAAGCACACACTAGTTTCCTGTATACTTTCAGCCAAAATGGTCTCAGTGGAACTGGTTACAACTTTACCTTAAAGTTGATGTAGCAGCAAAGACGGGAATTCACTAAAAGGGAAAGGACGTGGGAAGCTTCTGGCAGCTGTTACTTTCGCTTCCCTCCAACTTTACCTCAGTGATTTGTGAAGTCGTGAGGTAAAACAAAGCAAAAGTGCGGCACTTCGTTTAAGGGTAAAAAAGTAGAATGTGGTTTAATCATGCAAAATCTAGGCTTCTCATGTTAGCATTGCTAATAGTATTGTAATGTACAAAATGAAATTTCTGGATTTAAAAAGTCAACTTACATGAAAATGCTCTTAAACCTACACGTACAAACATAACGTACATGCATTTCTTTTTCCAGACATTTAGTGCTGACAGATTCTGCTCTAATGACCAACCGGCTGTGTGACTTATACAATATTTATATTAGCGAAATATTAATAATAAAGATGTTAAGGAAAGGTTCAAGGAGGTGAGTCATGGCTGTATTCGTTCTGAAATGGTACATTCATCAAGGTCCCCTTTGATCCACGAGTTCCTCATGAGTCACTATAATAATCTCACTCACTCATTCATCTTCTACCGCTTATCCGAACTACCTCGGGTCACGGGGAGCCTGTGCCTATCTCAGGCGTCATCGGGCATCAAGTCAGGATACACCCTGGACGGCGTGCCAAACCATCGCAGGGCACACACACACTCTCATTCACTCACACAATCACACACTACGGACAATTTTCCAGAGATGCCAATCAACCTACCATGCATGTCTTTGGACCGGGGGAGGAAACCGGAGTACCCGGAGGAAACCCCCTAGGCATGGGGAGAACATGAAAACTCCACACACACAAGGCGGAGGCGGGAATCGAACCCCCAACCCTGGAGGTGTGTGTAACACTGTAATAGATTTTATTTGTCGTTTCACTCCCGCTTTGGCAATAACAAAGATATATACATGGCTTTATACAAGTTTTCTATTCCTGGTGCAATGGCAAAATCAAGCAACATTATTTTTTAAAATTACCTCAGATTTTAGTCACATTGTGTGACATCATTAAAATCATGTCTATCTAACATGAATACAGCTAACGTAGAAAGGAATTACGTATGTCTTTTCACTGGAATGAGTTCAAAAAAAGAATCCTGTGCTTGCAAATTTCAAGTAGTTTTCGAAGACAAAGCTCTAAGTTGCATGACTCATTTTGAAAAATGTTCAAAATTGTGAAAATTTAAACTTTTTTTTACATATTTGTAACAAAATATAATTCATTGAATTTTCATAGACTTTTTTTGTTTTCTACCCTATCAACAAATCTGCAAAATGTTCACACAAACACATGAGATCAGAAATCAGCTAGCTAAGAATGACCCTATCTCATTCTGTCCTCTGAGAATGACTCTTTTTTATTTTTGCAAACTTATTGTTCAAGTTTTACTTCATGTCTTGGTGCAAACGTTCATAAACGGGGGGAAATGGGGGAAGGGGGACTGAGGTGCCCTTGAGCAAGGCACCGAAACCCCACTACTGCTCCCCGGGCGCCGCAGCATAAATGTCTGCCCTCTGCTCCGGGTGTGTGTTCACGGTGTGTGTGTGTTCACTGCTGTGTGTGTGTGTTCACTGCTGTGTGTGTGTGTACTTTGGATGGGTTAAATGCAGAGAACAAATTCTGAGTACAGGTCACCGTACATAGCCGTATGTCACGTCACTAAATTTTGAAGCTAAGATGCGAGATGTGTAAAATGGATACGCAAGATATTGTTTCTTTTTGTGTAATTATGCACTTAATTACACATATGGAGTTTTTATTTGTTTGTGTGTTTTTTACATTATTAGTTTCTCAATTCTTTCTTCGTGTGTTGCAGAGAAAAAGTCGGCTGCATTACCGAATCGCTGTCGTCATTAACTACATGGGACACTGCTTGTCACTGTTCACTCTCCTTATCGCCTTTGTCATCTTCTTACGACTCAGGTGAATATAAATACACAAAAAAAAAACTTCATTTAATGACATTAATCTCACAACTACTGTATGTGAAGCTCTTGTCTAGAAGAACTGTCGGTTCACTCGTCGATCAAATTACTGCTTTTTATTAATACGCTTGGTCTAGAATGTTCTTGTTTCTATAGTAAAAGGATTCTCCGGTGTCAGCATTTGAAGATTTTCTTTTTTTTATTACCTTACACAGAATTTTAGTGGTTGAAGGTAAAAATTTTAGAGGCTTGTGAAAAAGCACATCAGGGGATTGAAAATTAGTAAAGGTATAAGGTTAATTTTTTTTAATATACATGAAATGTGCTATGAGGTTTAAGGTTAGGGCTGTGGGAGATTCAGGAACTTTACAACCAGAGAGATGCTTTTGATTCACACATATAATGATGCATGATGATGTTTTCTTCTCTGTGTGATGTCTCCCTGCTGCTTTTTGGTCTAGAAAACATTTGAACTAGGACAAGCTTTAATTCAGCGTCTCAGAAAAACAATAGCAGTTCAAATGAGGGCCACAATAGCACAGCATGTGTGTATGTGTGTGTTTGTGCCTAAAAGCTTCAGTAGCTAACAGAAGTACTTACACATTTTAACGGCAGCAATATATCATGGCACTGGGTATCAACAAATGCGAACAATTGCTAGCCTTAAAGTCAACATTCAGAAGCTAAAAGTGTTGGTTTTTTGATGAGATTAAGTTTTTTTTTCTCTCAGATTGCTTGTACTACGAGACCCCATGCCCAACATAACAGGATAACAACAGGCAGTGGTGGGAAAAATTACAAAACACACTGAGGAAAAGGAAAAGTAGCAAAACCTCGTCAACAGATTAGCCGATTTTTTTTCTCCGCATTCAGAAAAAACAATTCAGTCGAATTTGAATGATTGTATTAACTAAAAAAGTGAGCTATGCTGAAGTTAGCAGCGTATAAAGCTGAGTAGCGTTAGCCGTCTAGCTATCTTTTGCTGTTTGGGTTGCCAGAGTTTTTGCTTATGCTAGCTCATGTTAATTCATCCATGTTTCTAGCTACGTAGTTGCCTAGCACAGATCCCCCTTAGTCATTATTCTGAGTGTTAGCACCATCTTCTTAAGATGCCGTGAAACATCAAAAGACCTAGCTAGCTAACTGTTCTGGCTCTCCTACAGCACCTGTAGTGTCTTCAACGAAAAAATGTGAACGTTTGTTATTTTGGAGCTTGAACTCTAAACACCATATGTTAATGCCGTCGAGTCATCAACCACTCAGCGGTGGTTTTATCCGTTAATTCTCCTCCTGCTTGGAAACGCATTATATAATCCCGAACAGTTTACGGATCCCACACCAGCAGCAGCTGTCCTGTCTCATCTGTGCCAATGGAAACAATTTGTTTAAATGCGTTTCCAAAACTTTTATAGCCGTATAAATTGGGGTCTGAAGCCAGTGCGATGCCCGGAAATTAGCGGCTGTTTTGTGTTTGCCAAGCGAATACGTTGCGTCATTGCATGTGCTGTTGTCACCATAGCAACTAGCAGTTAATCAGGTTTGTCCATGGACTAGAGTATCAGCCATAATAGCCATATTAGAAGCAAACACATGAAGTAATATAGTTTTACTTTGTTTTATAGCATAAATATTGATTTTTTTAGTTTTAATCCCTACAGTATAATGAATTAATTACAGCTTCAAATACAATATATATATACATATATTTAAAAAAATGAATAAAGTGCATCAAATGGAAATATTTAGGTTGAATATGAATTGTAAATGAATTGTTTTAGTGACATTTATTTAACATATTTATTTGTTCTTTTAGGTAGCTATCATACAATTAAATATATAATATATTCTAAAACATTTAAATCGGTTTATTAGGTTCGACAAAAACATGGAAGTATAAATAAGATTATTTTATATAATATTAAAAAAACATAATTTATCTATAATTATTCCTTAAGGTAATGCAGAATTAGGTTAAAAATCACACGCTGGAAAGCTGGTTCTGAGCTATATTTAGCCGGTGAACCGAGGAACCTAGCATGATCTTTTTAAGAGGCACTCTCATCCATCATACACACATGATGTACAGAATGCTGAGCTCCTGAAATATCCTGCCAGAGGAGAGCGTCTGGGGATCTGGGAGCGGAGCGAGCCGTTCGGCGAGAGATGTAATAAATAAAAAATAAATATGAAATATAAATACCATTGGAAGTAAGAGACCTCCTTTAGAATGCCCGAGGTTGTCTTTTAATATTGTGTGTTATATTTATTTTTAGCCTTCCAAACTCAGTGCCCAAGCATCTTCGTATAAGACTTTTGATTCTTGATCAATTTTCTATTTTAATCCAATCACAAACCACAGAAGGTCATTAAGCAATAATATAAAGCAATGATAAGCTCATTCACTACCTCGGGTCACCCAACTACCTCGGGTCACGGGGAGCCTGTGCCTATCTCAGGCGTCATCGAGCATCAAGGCAGGATACACCCTGGACGGAGTGCCAACCCATCGCAGGGCACACACACACACACTCTCATTCACTCACACAATCACACACTACGGACAATTTTCCAGAGATGCCAATCAACCTACCATGCATGTCTTTGGACCGGGGGAGGAAACCGGAGTACCCGGAGGAAACCCCCGAGGCACGGGGAGAACATGCAAACTCCACACACACAACAACGGAGACGGGAATCGAACCCCCAACCCTGGAGGTGTGAGGAGAACGTGATAACCACTAAGCCACCGTGCCGCAATGATAAGATGATTAAGGAAATGTTCCTGATCTAAATATGACACACACATACACACACAAAAAAATGTATTTCTCCTGAAACCTCAAGAGAACAACCTGAAACTGGAGACTCCTTCCATTCTCTCTCTCTCTCTCTCTCTCTCTCTCTCTCTCAGGAGTATTCGTTGTCTGAGGAACATTATTCACTGGAACCTCATCTCTGCCTTCATCTTGAGAAACGCGACGTGGTTCATCGTTCAGCTCACCATGAACCCCGATGTACACGAGAGCAACGTGGTGAGATACAAAAAAAAAAAAACATTGACGTACTTTCTGATGTGACATACCGTACAGTATGTGATCACCTTGGACCCAGGGCATTACTGGAGTTAGTTGATGTGAAAGCTATTTATATTTCATATTTATTTATTCATTATTTATCGCCTGCAAATCGTGGGGCGCTGTCGAGTCAGCAGACGCATCAAGGTTTGAAAAGATTGTGTATAAGTGTATCAGCTGGACAAGCAGAAAAGCACTTTGGGGAGCTGATGAAGGACATTCAGACAAGTTTGTCCTCTCTCTATATATCCTTAAGCCATGGTGCCGTTTAGTGACGACGGCATACAACTACTTCCACATGGCCAATTTTTTCTGGATGTTCGGCGAGGGCTGTTATCTCCACACGGCCATCGTGCTCACCTACTCCACAGACAAGCTCAAGAAATGGATGTTCATTTGCATCGGATGGTGTAAGTCCCTATAAATTCTACTCAGAAAAGTTCTTTTCTGTCTAATATTCATGCAGGAAAAGTTATACGTCTTCAGAGTGGGGTAATGCACGTCAGAGATAGACCTGTATTCAAATGCAAGGTTGTCAGATTTTTCTTGACTACAAGCATCTTGTCACACAAGCACTTGCCTATAAAACCTGTGGGGAAAAAACAGGGATAGAAAATGCTGACTGAAGAAAGAAATAGAATTTCTTCAAAGGTCCGACTCATGTTGAAATGAGACATGCCTTCGTGTTTAGGTATTCCTTTCCCGATTATTATCGCCTGGGCCGTAGGGAAGCTGCATTACGACAACGAGAAGTAAGTGTATGTTTAAACTAAATGCAGATAGTGTGTCATTTAGCATCTCTGTAAAGACACGACCCTGTTGTTTTGTTGTTTTATTCAATATTCCTTTCTTTTCTTTGTGAACATCAGGTGTTGGTTTGGGAAAAGAGCAGGCATCTACACAGACTACATCTACCAGGGTCCCATGATTCTGGTGCTTATGGTGAGAAGACATCGCTGCTACACTGATATAATGCAGAGACCTGGTCCACAGAAACACATCACCTGGTCTTTTTTCCTGAGCTTTAGCTGATGTCTAAACATCTGTCTTCAGTTGTGAACAATGACCAAAGCTTTGGACCAGTAGCTTCATGTTTACATGCATTGTCCTGCTGCAAAAAATGCAGTCATTTGCAATGTATATTTGTTCCTTTTTGATTAATCTTAGACTGTCCTCTTATTCCGACAGATAAATTTCGTGTTCCTCTTCAACATAGTAAGGATCCTCATGACCAAACTCAGAGCCTCCACCACATCCGAAACCATCCAGTACAGGTACAGTACATGCAGGAGTACACACACACACTTATACACACACTGTAGGTGAAACCTGTAACATTCAACATGACTGCTCATTTACATAAGCCCCGCCCCTCAATGTTTTCCTGGCCAGGGAACTGACCCCAGCCATATGGTTTAACATGACAGCGCTCTTATTATTATTGTCTGCTTTATAAATACCCTTTATAAATACCTGTCTTGGTATTTTATCTTTCTTACCAATGTATAAATCTTTAGGAAGGCGGTGAAGGCCACGCTCGTGTTACTGCCTCTGCTCGGGATCACGTACATGCTGTTCTTTGTAAACCCAGGAGAGGACGAGATCTCGCAAATCGTCTTCATTTACTTCAATTCTGTTCTGCAGTCCTTTCAGGTAAGCTTTGGTTACCTGAGGTAAAGGGGTTGAGCCGAAGGTGAGCTCCAGGGTCCCAAGTCAACAGGTATGATAGCAGCTTTGGAAGCAGTTGCGGTTATTGGGAAATTAACGTTGGTTAACTCATTAACAGTCGTCAAAGCAACAATAAAATTGAACACAATGAACTCTGGAGATGCCTCTCAAATGCCTTTAAAATAGTGTGGAAGAGTTCAAGAAGAACATGGTCTGTTTCTGTTTCTATTAGCGAAGGGTCTGGTTGATGGGATGTGTGCAGCGATTATGAGGTACAGTATGAATTAGTGTCGGTGCTGGGGAATGAGATGTTCCCGGCGTGTCGAGAGGGTGTAAAGAGGCTAGCGCTTTTAAAATGTTTGATAAGACAGTTCAGATGAGGTTTTAGATGATGGTGGTCGCCAAATATAGAGGTAACTAGGTGGGATATAAATATAGCACCTTCAGGGTTATAGGTTTGATTCTGTATAGTTCATGTGTGCATGGAGGATTACTTGTGCTTTGGGGGTTTCCTCCGGGTACTCCTGTTTCCTTCCCTCGTTCTAAAGGCTTAGTTACTGACCAAATACTACTGATACTGGAGTCTCATTCTGATGAGGATTAGTGGTTAGCAAGTCGCCTCACACCTCCTCCGCCTTGTGTGTGTGGAGTTTGCATGTTCTCCCCGTGCCTCGGGGGTTTCCTCCGGGTACTCCGGTTTCCTCCCCCGGTCCAAAGACATGCATGGTAGGTTGATTGGCATCTCTGGAAAATTATCCCTAGTGTGTGATTGCGTGAGTGAATGAGAGTGTGTGTGTGCCCTGCGATGGGTTGGCACTCCGTCCAGGGTGTATCCTGCCTTGATGCCCGATGACGCCTGAGATAGGCACAGGCTCCCCGTGACCCGAGGTAGTTCGGATAAGCGGTAGAAAATGAGTGAGTGAGAGTGAGAGTGAGCATGTGCCATAAAAGTCCCATTGTACGATGTTACTATAGAAACAATAACATGCTAAAATGAATGCTTTAACATGACTCGTAACATCGGGAAATACTTCCAGAGCTGCTAGGAACTAATCACCACCATCTGACTAATCACTGAAATATGATTTTGGTTTAAATGCCTGAACGCTGGTCTTTTTGTTTTTCATCTTTTTCTTCTTTTGCTTTTTTCTTTTTCTTTGCACTTCTCCAGGGCTTCTTTGTGTCAGTGTTCTACTGTTTTCTGAACAGCGAGGTAAGCACAGCATCTGACTGAACCCGGCCAAACATGATCAGATTGTTGTTCGTTATATAACCAGTGATTAAAACATATGACAGCGTAATGCTATGTGGTTGTTTTGAAGTCAGAAAAGCTACACAAATGAAGGGCTTTAGGAAGTGACAAGAGGCTCCTTTGCTACTACTTCTGCTTTACTCCATTGTGTAAATTTGTGAGCCCCAGTCGAAGCCAAGAACCAGTAGAAAGCAAGTGGGCGGGGCTACAGTTTCATTGGACTGTAAAATAAAATGGATTCTCACATTATCACCAAATTTCATGACATCTTAGTTATAGATGCCAGGAGAATTATACCAGCCATCGGTGGCCTAACACATACACATGAGTGTGTGTGTGTGTGTGTGTGTGTGTGTGTTCATGTTTTTTTGGACAGGTCCGCTCTGCCGTTCGGAAACGTTGGCACCGCTGGCAGGACCACCATTCCATCCGCGCACGAGTCGCGAGAGCAATGTCCATTCCCACCTCACCTTCACGCCTCAGCTTCCACAGCATCAAACAGTCCACTTCCGTCTGATACGGGGACAAAAGTATGAAAGAGGCAGGAACTCTATTGGTGAGGATATTCACTCCTCAGACCACATCACCGGATATGAAGAGGAACAGTAAAAGGCCCTGTATGAAAAGACATTACAAATAAAGGGTACGATTGGCAAGACTTCGTGGACCAATGGACCGCAAAATGGACCGTTCTGTGGTGTTGGAGTGTTTTCCAAAGACTCTGCATGTGTGTAATACTCAGTTATTTATAGTTGGACACTAGGTGGAGACAGCTTTTACATGTTCCAAGCTTTTTCTATGAAATTCACAATAATAAACAGATTCAACTGATTCCACTCTGGTCACTTCAGGTAATCAGACCGAACGCTACTTATACTGACTGATTAGCCAAAAATATCAGGTGATCATATAGATGAATTAGCTTCCTGTGTCGGCTAGTCGTGCAAAAGAATTAGCTACTTTGGCTAGTTAGCCTTTGTTTTCTAACTTTGGGGATGTTCCCTAACTGTAACTAGAGAGCTTTCTGTGTCCTTTAATATCCAGCAGAAGAATTTCGGAATTCTTTCCTTCTTTAACATGATCTAGTTTTGGTGATAAATTCACAGCTAGCTGGCTAGCTACCATTGTTGTTGGTGAACTTCCAATTAAATATTTTGTGTTTAAAACTTCTTCTTGCGCTTTTCACTTCTTGTGAAACACCTGATGCACATTTAGCAATAATATATTTGCAATAATGAAGAAAAGTAACATAATCGAAAGTAAAAGTCGAACCATTTATAATGAAGTCTGTGAAGCATTATGAACTTTGGGTTTAAACAGTAAAGAGGAAACTAATATCATAGCCAGATACCCATGCAAGCACACGTATTTAAACTACATCAACAAACCCTCAATGGAATCAGGAAGCCATTTTGACCTTTTAGTACTTCCTCTCAATTTAGAGACCTCTTCTTGACTTTATCCATCCGGGACATCCAAAAGTCATCCTTTTTATTTTCATGGGGATTTTTTTGGTAGCTTTGCAGACAAATATCATTCCTCCCACTGCATTTGCAGCTGTACAAACATCTTATTCCGCTGCCTGAGGTTCATGGAACTAAATGCTAAAGCATGGGATTGTGCAGAGTTGGCAGTAAACAAACCTGCCTTAAAGGGATACGCCACAGCAGACGGAAATATTTTGTATATATATATATATATATATATATATATATATATATATATATATATATATATATATATATATATATATATATTTTTTTTTAAGCTTTCTAACTGAAGGCTAAAGGTCGATAAACTGTTGGCATGTACACATATTTTCAAATGTTTACAAAATAGCCCCAAACCATCATGCTACCTCCACCATGATTCACAGTTTTGATATTTTACATAGTCAAATTACTTGTGTTTTATTTATGAACACTTGGATGATGTTGGACCACTTTTTATGATTAACGCAGGAATCCATGCATTTTCTCGCAACTCCATAAGTGAGATATTAATAATAATAATAATAATACATTTTATTTAAAGGCGCCTTTCTGAACACTCAAGGTCACCGTACAAAAAACAACAAAGACAATCAAAATCGAATAGCTACATTGCGATACAAATTAGACCAGCAGTACAAATTATGGTGTAGAATAAGCTAAACTAAACAGATGAGTTTTAAGCTGAGATTTAAATAATGAAAGAGAATCAATATTCAGATGGAAGTGAGTTCCAGAGCTGAGGTGCAGAGTAACTGAAAGCTCTATTCCCCATAGTTACAAGACGGACAGGGGGAACAATGAAATGAGTGGAAGAAGAAGATCTAAGAGTACGAGTTTGTTTTGGAGTATGAAGAAGATCAAGAAGATATGAAGGTGCAAGATTGTGGATAGCTTTAAATGTTAGAAGAAGAATTTTATACTTAATACGAAAAATAATGGGAAGCCAGTGAAGCTGTTCCAGAACAGGTGTAATATGATGGATAGAGGAAGTACGAGTAATAATGCGGGCAGAAGAATTTTGAACAAGTTGCAGCTTATGAAGGGTTTTGTGAGGAAGTCCAATAAGAAAGGAATTACAGTAGTCAAGCCGGGAGGTTACTAGACTGTGAACAAGAGTGGTGGTTGATTGG